>NC_084822.1:10537132-10837132 GCF_958449725.1 Rosa rugosa
CTGAGGGGATCGAGGCCTGCTCCCGCTGGAAGCACACCGGGGCTTCAGCGAAGGCGCCGCCAAAATGGCTCTGGCAGGGAAGAGGAGGATGATGTGGAAACCATTGGGGCCCGCCACCAGAAGAGGGCACGACAGGCTCCCGTGGTCGCGGAGAGAGAGGTGCCCGCAAGCGACCTGGACTCTTTCGCCGCGTATGCAGAGTTCTTGAATGACGATGAGCGGGAATTTCTTTACCACCTTTGGAGCGGCTCGGGTTCGGCGGCCTAGAAGGGATTGTACGCTCAACCGTAGTTGACCAATCACCCTTCAGCACGGCCTTTGGGCATCTCTCGGTTGGACTGCACGAGATGTTCCTGGCAGAGTCAAAACAGGCTCGGGTCGAGCGGGAGCTCAGGGAAGAGGTGAAGGGTCTTCAGAGGGAGCTGGGGGAGGCCAAGGACAGGCTGGTTGACGGGGAGCGGCGCCTAAGTAAGGCTGACTGTGATGCAGCGGATGCCCGTGGCAAGCTGGCCGACGGCGTTAAACGGGACCTGGAGCGGAATAATCATGTCTCCAAGCTGGAGCAAGATATGTCCCTGCTCCAAGATCGGGTGGCCGCCAAGGATAAGAAGGTTGAGATCCTTCAGCGGGAGTCTGCCGCCAGACTGGCCGAGGTGAAGAGGTTGGAGGGTGAAGTCGCTCGCCTGGGAGCTGAGGGAAGTCGTGCTGCGGCCGCCGCTGTGGAGGCATTCAAGCAGTCAGCGGAATATAAGAAGGCGCTGACTAAGGCGGCGAAGGCTGGCGCTGTTGCCAACGTGGAGATGCTGAGGCAGAAGGGCGCTATTGATTGGGCGAAGGCGTCCCTGCCCGTCGTGCCACCAGCTAAGAATACTCCGCCGGCGAAGGGTATGGCCCCCGCTCAGGTTGACGGTGCACGCTCGGGTAGTGGAGAAAGCAGCGCGGGTCCGGCGGATGGTTCTCAGCGGACAACACCTCCCACTCAGTCGGAGGTGTCGCGTGCTGGATTTCTGGCTGCCCATACCCGGGCGGATGGTACAATAGAGACTCCCAGTCCCACCGCTCGAGGGTCTGACCAAACAAGCCGCCTACATCCGCCGCCGCATGCCGAAGGTGAAGACGCTGATGGCAGTTATGCCAATCCTTGAAACTGATGTTGAGCTCCCCCCCCCCCCCCCCCCTTTTTTTTTGTAGCTGCTGAGGCGTAATTTTTGATGTAATGAATACTTTTGGGGGGGAGTCCCAGCCTTACGTATATGAAGTGACATTTCGAAATTTTGTTGTGTTTGTCATGATATGCCTGTACCGCTAGAGGTTTGACTTGAGTTTTCTTTTGTCAATCAATGAAACATTAAAGGAATTAAGATTGGTCCAAGTGCACAATGTAGCGGACGTGGTCCGCTGACTATTGCTGGCGTTGCCAGTTGCTTTCAGTGCTAGACTTGGTAAGAATGGTTTGAATAATTCCTCGTTTCATTGATAGCTGACTGATCAGCGTTTACAAAAGCGGGGTAGTACCCGTTGGGTAGCTTCCCTTAGCTAAATATTGAACAAAAATTTAGCTAAGTCAAGATGCTCTTGGGTAGCGGCATGACTATTTGTAGTAATACCGAAGGTGTTCGGTATTCCAAGGGTGGGTCGTTGTGACGCCATCCTTGTCCATTAAGTAGAAGGTGCCTGGGCTAACGACTTCCATAATTTTGTATGGACCTTCCCAAGTTGGGCGGAGTTTTGTTGGCAGTGGAATTACTTCCTTCATTACCCAGTCCCCCAATTGGAGGTTCCGGGCTTTGACCCTGGTGTTGTAGAAACGCGATATCCGCTGCTTGTTTTGCAGATTGTGCAAATGGGCCTTGTGTCGTCTTTCCTCTAGGAGGTCTTTGTCAAAGTTGACGCTGTCGCTGTTGGTCTCGGGGCAGTAGCCTTCGACCCTAGTGGTAGGTTGAGTTACCTTGACAGGTAGGACAGCCTCAGTTCCGAACATCATACAAAAAGGAGTTTCGCCAGTGGCGGAGTTGGGGTCGTCCTGATGGCCCATAGAACTTCAGGAAGCCTCTCCGCCCATAAACCCTTGGTGTTGTCGAGTTTCTTTTTTAGCAGCTTCTTGATTATCTTGTTTGCTGCTTCGACCTAGCCGTTGGTTTGGGGGTGAGCGACAGATGCAAAACTCATTTTGGTGCCAAGGTTGGCGGTGAAAGATATGAGTTCCTTGTTGTTGAACTGTGTGTCGTTGTCTATAATGATTGTATGTGGGACACCATAGCGGCAGTAGATATTCTTCCAGAGGAAGTGAATTACCTTGGCGGTAGTTATTGCCGTCAGTGGCTCTGCCTCTATCCACTTGCTGTTGTAGTCGATAGCAACAATGATGTACTTGAACTGGCCTTTGGCGGTTTGGAATTTTCCCATCAAGTCCAGGCCCCACGTTGAGTGAACCCATGGACCGATGATGATTGACAGTGGTTCCACCGGTGCATGTGGGAGATCAGCATATTGTTGGCATTTGTGGCAAGATCTCGATATCCGTCGGGCGTCACCACCGAGTGTAGGCCAAAAGTAGCCTTGTCGCATTGTGCGATTGGCCAAGGATCTGGCGCCCGAGTGGTTTCCGCATTCTCCGCCGTGTATCATTGCCAGCACGACCTTTCCCTCTTCTAGGGTTAAACAACGGAGGTTGGGGTGGGTGAATCCCTGGCTGTAAAGCTTGCCATTCTGGATGTTGTAGCGGGTTGCTCTCCGCTGGAGCTATCACGCTTTGACTTTGTCCTCTGGCAATGTCCCGTTGCGCTTGTACTCGATAATCTCGTCCATCCAGCTGGGATTGACCTCAATGTTGAAGATCTCCACCAGGGTTTTTGTAATACTTGGCCTGTCAAGACACTCCACTCTTGTGTCCGCTGGACTTTGATGTGGCTAAGCGGTTGCCAGTCTCGCCAGTGAATCAGCCTTGGCGTTCTTTTCCCTAAGGATCTGTGTGATGGTGTGAAATTTGAATTTTTTTAGCAGTGTCTTGACGTAACCCAAGTATGCCGCTAACTGTTGGTCCTTGGCTTGGAAGCTTTCGCTGACCTGGTTAACGACTAATTGAGAGTCGCTGAAGATGTTGACGCTGTCAGCCCCGGAGTCGATGGCGAGGAGTAGGCCGGCGATGAGTGCTTCATATTCCGCCATGTTGTTTGAAGCTTTGAAGTTGAATTTCAACGCGTATTCCGCGTTCAGCCCCCCCCCCCCCCCCCCTGGTCCTGTTAAGATGACCCCGGCGCCTCTGGCCTTAGCGCTAGCGGAGCCGTCCACATGCAGGTTCCAGTCTGACTGCTGGGGAGTCGGCTCTTCAGCGGTCACCATTTCCGTTCCGGGTTCTGTCTCCCTGCTGGGTTCTAGTTGACACTCGATGAGTTCAGCAATGAAGTCTGCCACTGCCTGGCCCTTCATGGCGGTTCTTGGTTTGTAATCAATGTCGAACTCGCTGAGCTCAATGGCCCACTTGCTGAGGCGCCCTGAGTGTTTAGGGTTCTACATTACCTATCTTAGCGGTTGATTGGTTAATACATGGATTGTGTGGGCCTGGAAGTACTAGCGGAGGCGTCTGGCGGCAACGATGAGTGCGAGAGCGAGTTGCTCTAAGGGAGGGTATCTTGTTTCTGCTCCGTTCATGCCTCTGCCGGCATAGAACACTGGGAGTTCCTCCTGGCCTTCACGCCGGACAATGGCGCAGCTTACCGCTGACACTGATACCGCTAGGTATATGTACAGTGTTTCTCCTTGCATAGGAATGGAAAGGAGTGGGACTGCCGCTAGGTATTCTTTCAAGCCCTGGAACGCCGCCTGACACTCTGGGTTCCAGTTGATGACTTTCTTGTGAGTCGTTTTGAGGACTTTGAAAATTGGGGCACACTTATCAGTGAGTCTGGAGATGAATCGAGAAAGGGCGGTTAACTTGCCCTAGAGGCTCTGGACGTGTATCTTCCACTCAGGGTCCTTCATGTCGAGGATGGCTTGTACCTTGTCCGGGTTAGCCTCGATGCCTCGTTCGCTGACGATATAACCCAAAAACTTGCTGGCGGTGAAGCCAAAGAAACATTTTTCTAGGTTGAGGCGCATACCATAGGCCAAGAGGATGGTTACTATGATTCTGAGGTTTGCCACATGTCCGCTGGCTTTTATGCTCTTGACCAACATGTCGTCCACATAGACCTCGATTATTTTTCCGAGATGTTCCGCGAACATGGCATTCATCAGTCGTTGATAAGTTGCGCCGGCGTTCTTCAGACCGAAAGGCATAACATTGTAGCAGTATAGGCCCTTGTCAGTGGTGAAAGTGGTGCATTCCTGGTCGCCGGGATGCATCTTGATCTGATTATAGCCGGCGAAAGCGTCCATCATGCTAAGGAGCTCATGTCTGGCGGTTGCATCAACCAGTTGATCAATGCGGGGTAGTGGGAAACTATCATTTGGGCATGCCTTGTTAAGATTTTTGAAGTCGACACACATCCGCCACTTTCCGCTGGGCTTTTTTACCATAACCAGGTTGGAAATCCACTGGGGATAGATCCAATGCCCTGGAGCTTGGCAACCTCCTCTCCTATTGCACGGTATTTTCTTCATCAAAGGCCCTCCGCTCCTGCTTGATAGGATAGAAGGATGGTTTGATGCTCAACTTGCGCGTGATGATTTCAGGGGAGATACCTGGCATGTCTGCGTATGACCATGCAAAGACGGCAGCGTTGTCACGTAGGAATTGAGTGAGTTCCGCCGCTACCTCTGGGTCTAATTAGGCGCCTATGCGGACTGTCCGCTCAGGGTGCTCGTCCGAGATGCAAACAACCTTCAACGACGTGTCTGGGTTGACTGGCTCCTTCTTTACATACTTCTTCTCGTCATCCCTAGGGTCCTCGAAGATATTTGGTGGCGGTGCCTGGTTTCCCACCGTCAGGATTTCATGGCGGCGCGTTGACCGTGCTATAGTCGTTGAATAGCATTCTCGTGCCAATTGCTGACTTCCCCTCACACAGCCCGTGCCGTTGGGTGTGGGGAACTTCATGAGAAACATGTACCCGGTGATGATGCATTTGAGCTTGTTGAGTGCCGGTCGGCCAATGATGGCGTTATACGAGCTGAAACAATCGACGACTATGAACTCTGTATGTATCTTCGCCATACATGGACTAGTGCCAATAGTCAACCGCATGTAGTCAGAACCCAGCGGTTGCGTGACGTCACCGGAGAAGCTGAGCAATGTCTCATGATCCTGGAGTAATTTCCTGTTCTGCTTGAGGTGGTTGTAGCAACCGCTGAATATGACGTTGACAGCGGACCCGCTATCCACCAGGATTCTCCCCACTGACCATTTGTCAAGAATGGCGTCGACCAAGAATGGGTCGTCATGGGGTAGATGCACTCCGCGTTCCTCCTCCTCTGAGAAGGTAATGGGCTCCCAACCAGACTTTGGGAGTTTGGCGGATCTCTCGTAGCGGATGTTGCAGACTTCTTTTGGGTGATTAGCGCGTGCATAGCGCTTCCTTGCCCTGTGAGACATGTTGGTGATTGGAGCACCGCCGTCGATGGTGTTGATGCGGCCCAAGGGCTCAATGTTGGCGATCACAGGTGGCGGTTGACGCACCTTGAATTGCTCCATCTTGCCGTCACGGTACAAGGTCTCAATGGCCGTTTTGAGAGCATTGCAGCTGTTGGTATTGTGACCGCTGTCCTCGTGGTATTTACACCACCTGCCGGTGTTTCTTGGTTTTCCCGTTTTTTGGTATCTTCCTGGAGGTGGCGGTGGGATCTGATCCTTGCACTGATTGTATATTTCCTCATACGAGGCTGTGAGGATTGTAAACACTGCATACCGCTGAGAGGATTCTGTTTGTTTGTTGCGGTTATCCCCATGGGATGGGCGGTTGCCCTTGCTGTGGTGTTGGTCCTTCTGCCGCTTGTTCTGGTAGTGGCCCTGTTGCCACTCTCTCTTCTTGTCAGTTGGCGGCGCCGCAGGGGTCTTGCTAGCGGTCTCCTGATGACTGGAGGAGGGTTGTGTTGACTTTGTTGGTGTTGCTGGTGGCGGTGGGGTTTCTCCATATGTGATGAATTCTGCTTGGGCATGAATGACCGCTTCACTCATGACGTGGCCATACACCGCATTTGGATGATTGTAGTTGAGGTGATAGAGGAATGGCCCCTTGAGGAGTCCCTGCTTGAAAGCCGCCGATGCCATTGTTTTGTCTAGATCGCGGCATTGAGATGTTGCCGCCCGTCATCTTGTGACGAATGCCTTCAGTGATTCGTCTGCCCGTTGCTTGACACTGAACAGCTGACTTGTGTTGTGATGTCCGGCGGACAATAAGATGAACCGAGAGAGGAAGGCGTGTGATAGCCTGTGGAATGAGTCAATGGATCCCGGCGGACACTCGAAGAACCAGTTCATTGCCTCACCGTCCAACGTTTCGCTGAACAAGTGGCACAGGGTAGCGTCGTCAAATCCCTTGTTGTTGGTGACCTTCTTGAAGGTGTCCATATGGACGAAGGGGTCAGACATGCCGCTGTAATGTGACATCTTTGGGGTTTTTGCGTACGCTGGTCTGATAGCCTGCAGAATCGCAGTGGTAAATGGTCCTGGTCTGGATGCGAAAAGCGGATTTAGAGTTGGCGCTGGGGCGCCCGACTCCGCCCGGATTAATCTCTGCTCCAATTGTTGCATCCTTTCCAGTATTTGGGCTGTTGCGTTGCCAGCGGGACCTGCCTTGGGGCAGGCGGATTGCCCTCAGTCCTTGCCCTGGCTTCCGAGCGGTTGGTGTGCGGCAGTGATTCCGCCTCCTGCTCCAACATTAGTTGGGGGACGGGCGGTGGTCCCATCCCCAATAGTTCAGGTGGGTTCAACGGTACCTGCATCTGTATGATTGGTCCCGGTACCAACGTGCCAGTGTTGGGCCGGCTACGCCCGGTGCTCCGTGATTGCTCGCTCTGCGTTGGGTTGGCGTTTGCCTCCAGCGTCCTCTTTAGTTCCTCAAAATGTGACATCAGCGTAGCCACTTGTTTTTGGGCCTCGGCCTTCTCTCTGCGCTCCTCTTCACGCTCTCTGTTTGCCTTGTGAAGGTCCGCCAGTGCCAGCTCGTACAGAGCGGTGAGATCTTGGCCCGGTGGGCGGCTGCTACTTGGATTTTCCTCACCGCCGGGGTTGGCTGGGGTGCTGAATAGTGCGCGGTTAATGCCTACCGCTGGGTTGGTGGGTTGGGGAATGGCGGATTGGTCCGCCTGCTCTTCAGCGTTTCCCCCGCTACCGTTAGTCATGGTAATTGTGGTGGGATGACCTTTTGTTCAAGGATTCCCACAGACGACGCAAATGTTAATGCTCAAAGTCCGGCGGTAGCCGAACCTCGTTTAACGCGGGTCCGGTGGGCGGACCACTATTCTGTGGACTTGGTGATCTTCGCTAGCTGTCAAATGAAAGACAGGGCGTCAGAGGGAGACCGCGTTGGACGGTCTTCACTTCTCCAATGCCTAAGTCAGTCGATGCATATAGACAACATAACAATAAATGAGTAGTAAATGCGTAATTAATGAGGAGAGAAGAGAGAACTTTTTATAGGTGAGGAGAAGGCTGATCTTCTCCTTGTTTTCGATGTGGGACTGAAGTGCTTCAGTTCCCAACGTCAGGAGCTTCTGATGCTATCTTGGCACGGCGCATGGTGGCGCGTCGGCGGTGATCTGGGGGCAATCCGAGGCTCAGGCGGTAGCTCGCTTGGCTGTGTATTCGTAGGCTACTCCTTTGGCGGGAGTCAGTACCTCTGGCGGTACCATGAGCGTAGCTCATTATAGCTAATTATGCTTGCAAATGCACATGTATGTACAACACCATAACTTTGGGCCTAGTCAAGACAACACGAACTCACTTACCTGAAGACATTCTCCGTCAAATTATCTCACTCCTTCCCCACTAATTTCGCCTTCCGCATGAGCTTTCTTTCAAAGCAATTTGAAGATGTATTGTGTTTTCTCCCTGTACTTAATCTTGGCGAGGGTGATAATGACGCAAACCTCGACTTAAAGTTCCCCAACATCCTGAAAAGGTATCTGACATTCCGTGAGAAAGACTGCAAGCCCTTGATGTAGAACAGCTGGCAAGAAGAATAGAAGAACAGTTAGATCAATCCAAAGGAAAACCCGGTTTGCTGCAAATTTGGCATTCGGTGTCCGAATCGTGATTGCTATACCTTTCTGGAAAGGAAACGATGTCAGGAATGAAACTCACATTGTGGCAGACACACTTGTGATTTATTGCGATAATGAAGCAGCAGTTTTCTGTAAAAGATCAAATAATTCTAAGCATATTGATTTAAAGTATTACAGTGTTAGAGAAAGGGTTAAGCATGGTGAGATAGCTGTTTTGAGCATTGACACGAATTCACAGCTAGCAGACCCCTTCACCAAGGCATTGTCAGTAGCAGCATTCCAGAAGCATACAGCCAGCATTGGAGTTTTAGCTAATCTAGATGCTTAGGTTCAATAGAGGGTTAATCCAGTTGGAGCATTTAAAATTCTAAGGTTTTTTGAGTTCTTGTATTTTTAGTTGTGATCTTTTGACTTTATTTATCACAACTTATTTGTAATGACAGATTTTATTATTAATAAATTTTGAGGTATTTTCATATTTTGGTTATTGCTGCAGTTTTTGTTGAATGTTCTGAAAATTATCGATTTTGTGTTTAAAGTTATACTTGCTATCAGATGGCTTAAATCATGTATAGCATGATGTTAAGGTTCAAGCAATATTTTTAAGCCATCAGTGTTCAGTGAATCTGCTTGAGTTTCTGGTTTTAGAAACATAAAGTAGGACCTAATATATGTTTACTTGTTGATACACATTAACATATATTGTATCACTTCTGGTTGAACATATGTGGATTGCAGAAGCTTGTGTTAGTGGTTTTGAAACTCTGCATTTTTGTTAAAATGTATACTGTTTCTTGCTCTACATAAGTAACTGTGATCTGACCATGTTGGAATGGATTTTCGATTTGAGTTTGTTATCTGGCGCGCACTTCAGTAAGTTAAGTAGGTTTTGATGTTCTCTGGTGCAAATCATCGAGCATGATATGTGTGAGTCCAAGGGGGAGATTGTAAGATCAAATATGGACATAACACATATCATCATAAAGTAATTGATGATTAGCTTAATATCAATCCTAGTTTAACATGGATACAAACAGTAAATCAATACTAGTGACTTAATGAAGCAGTGTATCAATTCATTAAGGATAGTAATCCATTGCTTAGTCTACAAGAAAGGCTACAAGTTGTGATACATTAGGAATCTAACAGTGAAACCTAAACTGACAAGGAATGCTTTAATGGGAAGCTTCTTGAGGTTTAAGTCTCATATATATACAGATGAATTGGTCCCTAATTACTACCACGACTATTGCATAAGTTCTGTCCATTGAGAAGCAAGTTGGTAAGTAATAGAAGACCATATTCAGTGATCAAGTTGAGCAGCTGCATAAGATGGAATCCATGCCAGTGATTGCTGAAGGTAAGCCTTAATCTCTTTTGTGCATATGTTGTGAGCATGTAATTATGGTTTTACAATTTCATCTTTCTGGATTATTTTTTTTGATAAGAAAAGAAAATTACAACGGAAAACCCCTAGAGCAACCTAAACCATGAAAGTCAAAATTAAAGGCATGAAGGACAGAAAGAGGAAGGCTATGATTCCAGCAAGCTATGTTGGTGTCGTGACCCAAATTAGCAAGAGCATTTGCAACAAAGTTCGCCTCACGCCAAACGTGCTTGAATTCAATGTCCGAGAAGTGAGAAGCCAACAGTTTGATGTCAAAGACTAGCATATGAATCTTCCAAGGAACGGTGATCTTATTATTAACACAGTCAATCAGGATCTTTGAGTCGCCTTCAACTTTAATGTTTGACATACCATGAAGAACAGCAGCCTGTAGGCCTGCTCTTAGAGCCAAAGCTTCAGCTACAAGGACATTAGAATGACCTAGCTTCTTAGAAGAGGCTAGGATAGGAATACCCTGATCATTCGAATAATAAAACCTCCAGCACCTTGTTTGTTAATTCGAACAGAACCATCAAAGTTGAGTTTAACAAAATTAGAGGGAGGAGGAAGCCACTTAATAATTTTAGTATCAGACTATCAGGAGAATGAGTCTTAACAACATCAGAGTTTCTTGAATAAGCCAGGAACATATTAGCAGCAGCAAAAGCAGCCTGAATAGCCTCTTTATGAACATTTCTAAAAATAAGATTGTTTCTGGTAGTCCAAATATGGTAACAAATAAATAAGGATTTAGAGAAGATCGTAGAATCCTGAGACGAATTGTTAGTAGCAATATAAATCAACCATCATCTTTCTGGATTGTTGCAAGGCGTTGCGATGAGAATTGCAAAGCTCATGTTTTTCGAACATAATTTAGGGCACTTTCTTTCATGTCTCTTTGGATGTGTTTTTTTTTGGTAAAATGCAAGTCATTAGGGAGATTTAGACTCACGTTAAAGTGTAATTAAGGGTAAGCCTTCTTTCCTTCACCTATTCCGACATGCCAGAACAAAATTCAATTTCAATATCATCACTGTAGATTTCATCATATTCAATTATACAAACTTATAGAACCATCGATAAAACACCATATTTCGTAAGTGTGAAAAAGCGCTTGATAAAAAACTCAAATAGGTACAAAGAGAAGCTTAGAACTACGAGGCAAGAACAAATCTAATGATCCGTAACAAAGCAGCAGAAACTTAGCACTAGCTAGAGCAATTTAGTATGCACAACACTAACAGAAAATGTTAACATATACAAAGAGATCATCTTTTGCCAGAGAGACTGATCGAGCTGACTTTCATCGGGGTTGCCACCACCAGAGGAGCTTCAGGGGAGTCACTGACAGCATACTTATCGTGCATGAAACGGCTCTCCACAATGGACTCGTCCTTCAAAAGGATCTTGTAGCAGTAACAACTCTTGAGGCCTTGCTGATTCCTGTAACATTCATGGGCACTATTCTTCACCTGCTGGAAATCCCATATCACACTGAACTTTCCCACTGTTGCAACAAGGTGACGCTCTTGTTTACCACTTTCAGTGACCTGTAAACAGACATGAACAAAGATATTTTCAGAAATCAACCTATTAAATAGGCAAAGAAATCTCAAACCCCAAACACGTGGAATTTCTCAAATTATACTATGATGATGGACACACAATCTAATGCAAGTCTTCTGTATCCCGAATCCAAAATCAGGTATGAAATGAACAATGAAAAACTAAAATATCAGATCTGCTGATGTGGAAACACTTTCGAAAAACACTGGATGAACAAAGGCATAATGTTTGCTACCTGTTTATTTCTAGGGGAAAAACAGAGCAATTTCTATAGAAACACAAAATCAAGTACAATTCCATGCAAGTACACAAACTTTCTAAAGCCAACAAAGCATGCCAACAAACCTTCACATTTTAAGACAATTTCTAATCAGACAAAGTTGTACTCAAAAGTCTTACTACTACTGAAGAATAAGAAAATCAGGGCAACTCTATACTAGTGCAAAACCTATAAAGCCAAAACAACTGTTCTCATGGTATGATGCACTGCAAGATAAGCCATTGCCCATATCATAGCATATGGGGCAGTGGATATTGACGAATTGACACACACGATATGAGACTAAGCAAGACACAATTAAACAAGGCTATAAAGCAATGTATGGGAAGCAAAATTATACATAGCTAGAAAAAAAACAATCCATCTGCTGGTTGCACAAAACTTCCAAAATGACTAGGTAAAGTAAAATTTCCAGCAAGATGAATCAGGGTTCTTTTCCAGCACAGTAAATTCAAAGTCTTCACTATCAAACTTTTGATCAAAGAACTATTTCATGTTGCCTATTTTATCAACTCCTCACACATTGGTAATAAATGATACTCTTTGGTTTTGACATATAGAGCACTAGTTAAAACATGGTTGAATTATCTATGCTTATACATGGTTATAGAATGAAAATAAGTATAGGACCTAACAAGCCACAACGAAACCAAGAAATCATGAACTCACGGGAAAAAAAAAAAGTAAATAAAGAAGTTCAGAAAATCTAAAGGTTGCATATGAAAGATGCTGTATGGAAATTGAGCAAACATGAAAGGTGCAAGACTCTTTCAAAACTCATTGCTATGGATGGACATTAATCTAACCAAGACATATGAAACTTAAGGAAAACAGAACTCGTTTAAGACTCATTAATATAGATGGACAGTTGAAACCAAGAAGTATGAAACTGAACAAATTACCAACTACAGCAAACAATATCATAGACTGCTAAAATCTCATTAAAGCATGCATATCCAACAATTCAATTACTGCATAAATTTTTTAAGGGAAGTATCCTTACCCATGAGAAGTGGCCTCCATGAAACTTATTGTCTGCACCAGCCAAATGTGAGTCCAGAGGGATCAGCTTCAACAACCTGGGAGCTGGTATCTTGTTTCCCATTCTACCACTAAACCCAGTCTTGGTCTTTCCATCTTTGTCAGTGAAGAGAGTGCATATAAGGACCAAGTAAGTGTCAGTTGTACCCAACACCCACTTCCCATCATAAGTCACATCAACATGAGTAATGGGGGAACCCAGCCCTGGGAAAGCAGTCTTTGCCTGCCTCATAGAGGTCTTTGAATACAAGCGTATCTTCCCATCCAGAGACCCAACAACAATAGACCCATCTCCAGTAGTAGCAAAGCACTGAAAATTGGTCCCACGAGAAAACTGATGCCCCTGAGACCACTGCAGCACCGGCGAATTCAAACTAGCAATGTTCTGAACCATTCCTCTGCGTTCACGCATATCCCACTGGCAAAGCCTGTTATCATCCAAACCCAGAAATGTCGACTCAGAAGGATCCAATTGCGACTCCTTAGTGTCATTGGTGATATCCCTCATTGTAATCTCTGTCCCATCCTTCTCAAACTTCCATTCCGTGACAATCTTCCCAGTCTCAATGTCCAGCTGCTGAAGCCCATTTGCCTGAGGCTTTCCCTCCTTCAGTGGACTCATAAGCATCATATTAGTCTCCCCCCTCAGAAGCAGAGCCTTCTTCGGTGTCGATTTCGAACCACCCCCACTGTCGAATTTCGCAACCACACCCTTCCCATGAATCCCATCTCTGAAATTCCTATACACCTGAACACCAGAATCATTCACCAAGAAACTATTATCCAATGCACCAAGCGTCAAGCTCTGAACACCTCCATTCGCAGCCTCCTCAAACTCCTCCATCAATTGCTGGTTGGAGCGGACCGGCGTCACCGAATTGGGGCTCCTGGCGGCCATGTCATAATCGTCGGCATACTCCCACGCCGAGTCGTCCGCCGCCTCCGGCTTCACCCACCCCAAAAACTCCTTACCGTAAATCTTGACCTTGTTCTCCTCCGTCGCCTTAAGCCCGTGCAAGTTCTCAAAAAAGCAGTCCTGAAATTCGGTGACGAATCTCCGGTACTGCTCGTCGGTGAAGAATTTCAGGGCCCAGACGCCTCTAGACACGAAATCCACACGTCGCTGATCGCCGAACATCTTCAATTGCATGTCGGTGGAAACCCTAGCTCGGACCTTGCCACCAACCTTGAGAATCCACTGTCCTTTACCGTCCGACGAGCCCTCGTAGTCGTCGTCGTCGTCGCTGTCGCCGTCGACGTTGGAGGTCTTGACGAAGGAGAAGGAGGTGAGCTTGTTGGAGACGATCCACTTGGCGCTGGGAGCGTTGCCGCCGATGTGGAGGTAGAGCTTGACGGCGTTATGTGAGACGGCGGGCGATGAGGTGGAGGAGGAGGAAGAGGAAGGAGTACCGTACTTGAGCTTCAAGGCTTTAAGCTTGGCGTCGAGATCGCCGATTGGGGTGGGCTGTTTCTCTCGAGCGTCTTGGTACTCTTCTGTATCGTCGGATCGTTCTTCTTCTTCCTCCTCCTCTTTGTAGTCGTCGGAGTCGGAGATGTAGTCCTCGCGGCTCTGGGAGGTTCCCATGGCGGAGAATCAGAGCTCAGGAATTTGGGGATTTGGAAAAGTTAGAAAGGGAAGGATTTGGAGAGCGGAATTGTAGAGAGTGGGATTTGCTGGGAGAAGTTTTAAAGTTTCAAAAGTTGGTTGATGACTCGGTGGGGCTTCTTTTATATAGGTGCGTTGCTTTCTGCGTTTAAGACGAGTTGGCGAGTTCGAAAGCGAGTAGCGTCGATTTGACGTCCTCCCTGGCCAAAAGGATAAAACCCTTTCGTTTGAATTCTTTTTGTTGGCTAACGGAAATGGTTGGATTTAACGACGGCATAACTTCTTGGCGAAGAAAAATGCTATTTTCGGGTCATGGAGACGTCCGCCTCACCGCGCCTTACAGTTTCGGTTAGCGGTAAAGGGTAAAACTTTGTAAATCAATTATTTTATGTTTTACTCCTATAAGAAGGACCTTGAAGAAGGAGAATCAAGAATAGAGTCGGACACACGTAAAGTTTATGCCTTAAAATTTTAATTCATTATGAATGTTTTTATGATGTCTAACTTTATCAACCACGGTCGACGGCTATCAATAAACTAATTCGTCAATTTCTTTGTGATTTATTGATTTGGTGAGTCAATTCATACAAGTTCTTGATAAATATTAAAACTTCAAACACTTGAGGAAATATATGATCATATTGATTACAGAGATTTACAGTAAACCCAACATTCAAATTCAAATGCATTTGTCGATTTCTCGATCTGCTGCATGTTTGAGCTCCAGTCCCAATAAATCAAGTATACCAATCTGTCAGGATTGTTGAGCTGGAAATTAGTGGACAAAGGCACAGATTTGGTCTAAGGTTCTAGCAGACAATTCAATTTGCTAAAAAAAAAAAAAACAGCAATTGTCACATATGTCCACCCTTAATTTAGTTCACATATGTCAACCCTTAATTTAATTCACCCCAATAACTTATAAACATAATATATAAAATAATGACCCTATTCTACAAACTTTTAGAGTATCTTGAAATTGTAATGTAGAAAACTAGAAATAGTACCGAACAACAAAAGGAACTCATCACTTGTCACTAAATCTAGTCCTAATAAACTCGTATGTAGGGCAAATAGGTGCAAATGTTGTGAATCATACAACAGTTAGAATGCATGCCAAATTTGGAAGAGATAATTTTTCCGGTATTTCCAAATGCGAGTTTTGTGAACACTCTTTTTTTTTTCCTTAATTTTTTATTCTAGGGTAAGAATTGTCCTCAACTTTTGCATGTTCCTTTGGTGTACAATTGCCCCATAATATCTAAATTTTTTTTTTTCGTAGAAGTGATAATCTTACTAATGAGATAGTAACATTACAAAGGAATCTATCATAGGGTGGCTCAATCTCCTCAATGAAAGTTCTCCGCGCATAATTACACTTCAAAACTATGCCCACGAACATAGTTTTTTTTTTTTTTTATCAAGAAGAAACTTCATTAATAAATGAACTGGATACAATGAGTTTTGGCATCATCTCATACACAGAAATGGCCACTGGACTTCACACTGGAACTCCAACATGACTGACTAATGGAGCCAAAAAGACCCCGACTCAACTACAGACTTAACTTGCACTACAATTAAAAGGTAAAGACAAGATACGCAGGCGCAGTGAATCCTTGATACACAACTTTGTCAACACTAACGCGCCACCCAGAGTCCTCCTGACCTGCCTTTGATCGACCAAGTCTACACTAGTCGTGACTTCGAAGCCGACCAAAAGAAATGCTGGACCGTCAGACTTGAGACTAAAGTAAACCCAAGACCATGGCCACCTTAATGTCAACACCGTCAATCCACAAATGCTCCAAATCGCCATCACCTCCGACTCGAAGATCAGACAGGAACAATCCCACTAGAAGGCCAAGGATGATTGTCAATGCCAGTATGCCACCGCCAGAAAATTTCGCCACCACTGCTGACCTAACTCCAGAACAGGAACGACCGCTAGACCGCCGAATAGAAGATTGTCTAAGCCAAAATTGCAGTGCACCCGACCCAACATCTTAACTTAAAACAAGACCTTGAAAGTAACTTATTGCTGAAAAAAAAAAACAAAGAAACCAAAACCTAAACTTAACATGCGAATAACATAAAGTAACACATTTTGGGACCGAGCCCAAGCACAGACCCAGGCCCAAACTCCATCTAGCCCCAGCAACAAGCCCCTGACCAAACACCACAGGCCGAGGCCCAAGTAGGAGAAGCTCCACCAGCGGCCGAGCTTGGCCCATACCCCCCACTGCCGCCGGACCACCGACTACCTTGCCCTGCCAGATCCGCCACCCATAACGACCATATCAGTTCATGCCACCACGACCATAGCAAATCCAAACCTGCTCAGATCTGATCCCTTCCCAGATTGGATCCAGAGATCCAACCCGGATCGCGCCACCGACCACCCCAGATTGGACACCTCTGAAGGAGGATGAAACTGCCGCCGATCCGGACCACGCCACACCGCCATGCCCACGACGCCACCTAGCAGCCTCCACACTTTCGCAACCAAACCACTCCGCCGACCAAGCCAGCGAGGATCAAGCCAAAACTCGACTGCCGCCTGGATCTCCCTCCACCGCAAACTCCCCGAGCCAAACGAGAAACGCCGGCAGAGGCGCAACTCACTCTAATCCCAGATGGGATCGACAAAAGCCCGTCCGACGACGGCGAAGAGGCTCGCCGCCGGACAGGGTAGGAGGCTCTCGCTCGCTCTCTCTAGGTTTTTTTTCTTGACGGCTCCAAATTGGCTTTCGTCCATTAATTATCTAGTTACATAATGAATTATATAAAAAAATTAGGCCCACGAACGTAGTTGCTAAGCAGAATATAAAGCTAAAGTAAAATAAATCAACCCCATACATATGCCCCACAAAGTCCACCCCTACAGGTAAAGAACCAAGCGAGAAAGATCCGAAGAAGAAGACCCATGAAGGAAGATAAAGTAAAGGTCACGCCGATATTGTCAACGGAAAGTATGAGGGTTACCTAGAGCCACTACGGCTACTACTAGGGTTAAGGTAAAAGTTTTTTGGTGGCTAATGACTAAACCAAATTTTCAGGTTTTTTTCCAACTTGCTTTTCTAATGGCTAGTCTTGTTCTTTTTTTCCTGTTTTGCTTCTCATTTTGTTTTAGCTGTAATAGAATATATATGGTCCTTGCAAATTGATGGCTCTCTAATGCATCCGGAAATTTTCTTGGTTAAATTGGAAGGGATCATATAACTCATTTTCTCAATTATCTCTTGAAAATTGAGCTAATCACGGCGAGAATTGGAAATGTAAGTCTCTAACAATATCGCTAAGAAAGTTCACTGATGATAAGGTGGGATTACTCTTCTCAGCCTCACAATTTAAGGTAATATTGCATAGTTTCATTACAGGGTCTATAGGCTATAGCCTCGCAATTTAAAATTCCAGCTTTGCCGAAAATTACTCTAAACACCAGCAGACAGTTCAATTTGCCAATCAAAAACAGTGAAATCCTCCACTTTTCTGTTCCCTTGGCCACCTAATTGTACCCTCAATCCCCTGAACATCAAACAAGTTACAATTCTTTCTTCTCACAAGGCATCACGAGCAGCAATCCGACATGTAATAGCATCAGCAAGTGAGGATATCCCTAACTCCTGGCTAGTTATCTTATAATGCTGAAAACACAAATGTTGATAATCATTAACTCGAAAAACCACCATCATAGGAAAACAAGTAGCAGCTAAAGTGAACAAGATGCACACATACCTTCTGTATCTGGGCTTGGTCCGCTCTCCCTCCCAGCTCCTCCAAATCAATCTCTTTTCCATTGACAAGTTTCTCTACTGTTTTCTGTTCTATCTACTATAACAAGGAAATTATCAAAACCGGAAGGGCCGACAATTTTCTGCTCTACGGAAGCAATACAAGGTTTGAACTGCTACATCTTACAAGACAGAGGGATCTTACCTCATCAGAAGTAGCATTGAAACAAGCGGCAAGCACATAAGTTGAACTCTCGGAGATGCCACATCTTTTCAAGGATTCTGTGATCTAGTCATGATCAAAGCTAAAGTTTAGATATTTTCAGCAACGGGAAAGTAAGGAATAAATGATAGACCATAATAGTTCATTGGAAGTTGATTACATGCTTGGATCCTGAGTAGTTGTAAACAAGCTCAGAATGAAGAGTGCGTGTTGTCAGTGAGTCTCGGGACTTGGATATGAGTGTCTTATGTGCAGCTGCAAGCAAAGGAAAAACATCTGGGATCTGTTTCCATGGTGAATGAAGGTAGCATTAGTGAAACTCAGCAACAAGCATCTCAGAAAAGAGAACACAAATTTGAGAGAAACAAAAAAAATACAAGTTCGTCAAAGCATATAGGACTATACAAGTGACGCATTCAGAAATGCAACTTCTGGATCTAGTGTCGCAGCTTGCATAGAATCAAGCAGTTCCCTGCAAGATAATGGGTTTACTAAGGACTTTAGTTCTCACATAACGTATATATTATATAATAACAAAGACACTGAACTCATTGCAGGTGAATGTTTCAGGGGAGAAGAATTAAGTCAATACTCTCATTTAGAATTACTCGCACAGCATACATGGCAGGGAGTTTTATTCAAATATAACTCAAATAGATGTGATCATTCTTACTTCTATTTTGATGAGTCTTACTTTTACTTAAGCTTAATACCCCGTTTCAGTGTTGATAACTCTAAATTTGTTCATTTGGTTCCTTTGGGGACGTAACTTACATTCAGAAGCAATGATAATCTGGTTACAATCAGAACTATATTGCGATTAAAGAGATACATGATGATTACCGAAAAGAAGAAACAAATTTTCTCACTGTCATATATAAACGAACAAGTTCATATCTATGCACCGATATCTAAGAGCACAAAATCCCCAATATTGTCCTACAGGATAGCAATGTATTCATAAGATGTATTCCAGAAATTTTCCATGAGAAAGAAACACCCAATTAAACTGGGCTTCAACAGAGGGAGAAAACGTACTTGGAATTGGTTACTTCAATGAAGAGAGCAAGAGAGAGGGTGCTTCCATTGACCTCAAACAACTTCATTGTCAGTCCTTCAAAGTTGTGAGCCTTGTACACTGCAACAAAACAACGGAATCGAAGCTCACAATTTCTTAATTGGAATACAGAATCAAACAGCTCCCAAACAATACTTTGCCAATTAGTAATCCAATGGTGAAAGTAAGAAGGCTAATAGTTTATCAGAGAAAACAGAAAGGCTTAAACGTATTCAATAGTTACAATCAATTGCATGGTAATTATGCCAAGAACAAGTAGAAGAACACGAAGTCACTTCCAGGTTTGCATTTCTAGAGCATAATGCCAATAACAAGTAGAAGAAGAACACTTGCAACTAAGCTAGTAGAATGAAAATTGAATCCTATCTAGGAATGAGCAAATGGGGGATTCCCCCGCCCCCGCCTCAAGTTTCCCCCGCGCCCCCCACCCCCATCTGGGGATATTTTCAAATGGGGATACCCCGCCCCCACCCCCGCGGGTAACGGGTTCCCCCCCCCCCCCCCCCCCCCCCCCGCCCCGCATTTTTTTTTGTCCTGCTTCAATTTCCCAGCAACCAAACATGAGATTTCAAGAACAGCATCAAAACCCAATAAAAATCAAACATAACCAAAACCTGAATCCCATAAATACCCAACATAATTCACCAAAACTAATACTTGTTGAAGAAAACAACCCATAAAAAGCAACAGGCAAAAGCTAGCAAATTGGGTATTGGAGTAGAATAGAAGAAACAATTATGAACCTTCTCTTCTGCAAATTGGGGCTTGAGCTCTGCTCCTCAGAAGCCGAAACTATCAGTCCCCGATTCTTTTTCCTCCCCAACCACGAACTCACAGGCTGTGAGTCACAGCTCCATTCGATTGATACACTGATCCGAGAAACACAAAATATCAGACAAAAAACACGAACAGATCTCTAAACCCTTAAGCCCAGATTAACTTCTTTACTCCTCGATTTCTCAGAATCCAAAACATCCATGCATTCAAGTGAAGAAGATACTCTAAACCAGTTCAAGTGAAGAAGAACCCTTAAGCCCAGAAAGAAGGGAAAACCCAGAAGAATGAGACGGAGGTATAGGCAAGAATGAGGCGGCTCTTCTCGTTGAAGGTGGGAAAGAATGAGACGGAGGTATAGGATTCCTATCTAAAACTTTGAAGCTGGACCCAGAAATTTAATAGCTTTTCCACAACTCCTTAATTAAAATCTATCGCAAATTCCCCACCCAATCCCTTTTAGAATCAGAATTGATGTTTTATAAAAAATCAAATCTTTAATCAGACCAAATATTTCTGTAAAAGAGTTGGCAAGAGTTTTCTTTTACCTTTTAGAATCTGGAGACGACGCTGCTGCTGCTGTATCGAGTTTATGATGAGGATGATTGATGCTCTTTAGTTCAGTGACCCAAGCACATCCCAATTTCTTCTGCCAGAAACGACATCGTTTTGGGAAGGCCAAAAGTGAAAGAAATAGAGAACAAAAAAAAATTTGATATCGCGCCAGGTAGGGGTCGAACCTACGACTTTCTGCTTAGGAAACAGACGCTCTATCCACTGAGCTACAGGCGCTTGATTGATCATACATTTGTTCTAGAAAGTATTAGTAAGTTATTTTCGGGACATGGAACCTTAAAGGGTCTTTGTAAATGTGGGAGAGCGTCAATATCTTCCGGTAAGATCGACTCCACGGTGATCTACAATCAAAAACAACTTTAGCTTTGTGAGACCTTGCAGATTACCCAATGTTGGGTGCAAAATAAATTTTTTAGGTCTTTAAATTACAATATTGTATTTTCATAATAAAAAGTATTAAAAATTATTCGTATAATTAACTGTAAGGTGTAGTCTAATACTAATAAAAGATTTGTGGGTAGATGGTACAAAAAATTAAATAATATTGACTTGGTCAAACCTGTGCTTGGGTAGTCTGTCTATCTTCAAGCAGAGCCTCCACTTTGGCGCGTATTCCTGTATTTCTCAAGAAAACTAAAAATTCCCATGGTTTTGCATGTTTTGGCTTTTTTTTTCTGGGCAAAGCTTTTGTGCCTTCCCAGGACAAACATGTCCCTCTGCCTCTTACTCCTATGGATGGTCACCATTCCTCTCCAAGCCAACTCTCAAAGTAACCCTAGAGGTCTGTACACATAATTATTAAACCACATTTTGTTCATTTTGCTATTGGGATTTTTTTAATATAAGCATTTTCACCCAAAACAATCCAACATTATCCTCTAGTTGATTGCTAAGATGATTGTTAAACCCATTTTGTTAATTTTCTCTGTTGGGGTTTCTTAATGGGGTTTTCCCTTGTTTGTTTATGGGACAATTTAGACATGATTGATTTTCAGATTAGGGTTTGGGTCTTTATATTTCATATCAGCAAGTTTACATGATAAACCAAATTTTCAGGTTTGATCCCAATTTTCGGAAATTGTTTTTCTAAGGGCTAAAGTTCTGTTCTTTTTTCTTGGTCCGTTTCTCATTTTGTTTTAGCTGTAATCGAATATAATGGTCCTTGCAAATTGATGTCTCTCTAATGCATCTGGAAATTTTCTTGGTTAAATTGGAAGGGACCAAATAACTCTTTTTCTCAGTATCTCTTGAAAATTGAGCTAACCACATCAAGAATTTACCTCAATGTCATATGAAAATTTATGTTTGTGTTCTCTAAAGCATTACCAAAACTGCAGGTTACCTCCTAAACTGTGGCGCTGGGGCCTCATCCAATAATGATGTGATCATAGGTAGCCTGAAGTATGTCACAGATGAAGGTTACATATCAGTTGGAAAAACGAGCAACATCAAGCAGAAAGACTTGGTTCCCATACTCACTACATTGCGCTATTTTCCAGACAAGTCTGCGCGAAAATATTGTTATGAAATTCCAGTGATCAAAGATGGAAAGTACCTTGTGAGGACGACTTACTATTATGGTGGTTTTGATGGTGGGAAGGAGCCACCGGTGTTTGACCAAATTGTGGATGGGACTAAGTGGAGTGTAGTTAACACAACAGAGGACTTTGCCAATGGACTTAGCTCGTATTATGAGATAGTGGTGTCGGCAAAGGGGAAGGAACTAAGTGTGTGTCTTGCTAGGAATAACATGACGGGGACTGATTCTAGTCCCTTCATCTCAGCTCTTGAGCTGGAGTACTTGGATGACTCGGTGTATAACTCCACCGATTTTAACAAGTATGGACTTAGTACTGTGGCAAGGGGAAACTTCGGAACTCCTACTAATGGTGACGTAATTGGGTACGAACTCCACTCCTCCTTTATTACGCACTGAATTTTTAATAATTTGATATTGTTGTACTAGATGACATGTTAAAGTACATCTAATACCATTGGTATCCTGTGTATACATAACTAATGAGGCAGGACTAATCTATAGAACTGAGTTCTACCTCTATTAGATAGGTACTCTACAATATGATCCAGATGATTTTATTGTAATTATCTTGGTACCAGTTGTTAGCTTGATATATGTTTGTTTGATGAGGTTATAGGAATTATCTAATTTGGCAAAGAGCTATAGTTTGTGAGGTTCAAACCTCTAATTCTCATCTCCCACTGTTGATATGAGTTGTAGTGTGGATCTGCACTTCCATATTTTCCTCAGTATTTGTTTGCAACTCCATGATACATGAGAGTGTGATTTTAAATAAAGGTGTTGGCTTTATAACGACTTAAGATTTTGAGTGCAATGGTTTTTTAATAGAAGTACGTACTACTACATCTGTCACATCTGTTGATCCATCTTGGTAAGAAATGTAGTCACAATGTTGCCCATAAAAAGTTTCTCTTTTTATACTAGCAAATATCAACCTTAGGTTACGTGAGAGGGTCATTTGAAAGTCATTTATGTTGTCGTAATACTACATTAATTGTATTTGTCGTTGATCCACCTTTGTAGAAATGTCATAGCAAAGTTGGCCGCAAAAAGTTTCTTTCTTTGTGCACGAGTGAAAACGAATCTTGAGTTATATAATGCTGGAGATGAAATATCTGTGGAGATAAACCAGAAGGAAATATAAGTTAATTTCATCCTTGAATTTGGGCTTGTTTTTTGTGTCAAATCTATGTCATAAGTTAATTTCACCATTAGGAATCAGCTGCAATTATAAATTATGAAGCACTATATATGATCTGATGGTGAATGTACGTGTAAATTTGAACTTAGCTTTCCAGATGACAAATTCAACCGGTTATGGCAACCATTCAAGGACAAGAACCCTGTGTCCACTAACAAGGCCGATGTCACTCCCTCTGATTTCTGGAATGTCCCACCAGCAAAATTATTCGAGAATTCTATCACAACAAGCCGAGGGAAGGAACTTCAGCTCCAGTGGCCACCTGTGTCAGTCCCCAACGCAGCTTACTACATTGCATTGTATTTCCAGGACAACCGGAACCCAAGCCCTTTTAGTTGGAGAGTCTTCAATGTTTCAGTGAATGGCAAGCCCTTCTCTGGCAATCTCAATGTCACCACCAAGGGTTTAACAGTTTATGCAGCACAGTGGCCTCTGTCTGGAAAGACTCAGATTGTCCTAGCCCCTGCTGTGGGCATGCTTGTTGGGCCGGTCATCACTGCTGGTGAGATAATGCAGATTTTTCCTCTTGGATTAGCGACGCTCCACAGAGATGGTACATGGCCTATTTAATCTCATGGTTATTGTTTATCAAACACATCTTCTCTCTCTGGTTTTAAACAAGATTGTAATTTCTTGTTTGATTTTACTTTAGTCGAGGCAATGCATGAGGTGAAAAGGAGTTTTGACAACCCACCTTCCGATTGGAGTGGCGATCCTTGTTTGCCTGAAGCCAATTCTTGGACTGGTGTTACATGTTCTCATGGAAATTCTTCTCGAGTGATATCTTTGTAAGTTCACAAAGATGTTTTACAGACTAACTTCTTTTAACGTGGCATATATATTTGTATATCGTACTTATAAGATGATTCAATTCGTAGATAATTTTACCCTAGAGGATTTAATATTGATCTGCAGTCAATATGTTTGTCCTGTCATGTGAAGGAATTTAACTAGCGTTGGGCTATCTGGGTCACTATCACCAAACATAGCAAACTTAACTGCCCTACACCATATGTAAGTAATCATGCAATTGTTAATTATGTTACCAGCTTTCATGGGCTTCTCTCATCAAACCACCTTTTAAATGGTGCCTTTGATGGCATTATTTCCTTGCAGTTGGCTTGGCGATAACAAACTTAAAGGCGAGATCCCAGACATGGGCTCATTAAAGGAGTTGGAAACTTTGTAAGATATAGCTAGTCTTATAAGTATTCATTTTTTATGACTTCCCATACTTAATTATCAATCCATGCATATGTCTTCTGCAATGCTTTGATTCTGTTCTCTGTTATCCTGGTAAAGGCATCTGGAGAACAACCAGCTTGAAGGACAAATCCCTGAATCATTAGGCAAACTTCCGAAACTACGTGAGATGTGAGTATTTGAAAAACAATTAATAGATCAGTCACATGTTTGTTTTAATGTTTTGTGGTAACATGCTTTTGGTTTACAGATATCTTCAGAATAACAAACTTAAGGGCAATGTGCCTGACACGCGACAAACGAAGAAAATACAGATCAGTAAGAAACAACAACCTTAATTTCTAGTTTGCATTTCATTAATTTGTGACTTTGTGGACACATATTAAGGTAACACTTATAAACAACATTGCAGGTTGAAAAATCAGGAAGAGAGCAGATCAAAACTCCGGCTAATTAAGATGTAATTTAAAAATTGTAGTTGCTGTAATGGAACTAAAAGAGTTGATTGACAGGAATGGAGCGATTGTATCATAGCGTGGAGAGACAACAGAGTGGGATTTATGAGCCCTAGATCAGTACTAGTTTGGTTTGGCCGGGAAGGTCTTCATGTCAATGTATCTCCTTTAATTTTCTCAAAATATCACCCCATACTTCAAACTCAACAAACTAAACACACATGAAATACATATAGACCACTAACTTGTTATACAGAAACTAATTACTTAATTGCTAATGAGAATGTTATGCAAGGCAAAGTGTGTTTTTTGATATTGTCTTATTGTTTTGTTTATAGTTTATACCATGGGATTAAATTGAGTGCATATAGCCGAAACAAATAATAATGGAAACGAGAGATTTAGATTGAGCAGATTTTTATCAATAGTAATGTACCATACAATAAGACCAAAAGTAAGAACAAGAAGATATCCCAAAAGTACCAAATTGCATATAGGGACCCCTCATCAACACATAGACAACAAAAATATATCAATATATCGATGATGATACAATTGGTTCTCATGAACAATACCATATCTATGGCACAACAATAATTCCACGACCAGGACTGAAACCAAGACCTCAATCTCCACTAGAAAACCGTCTAAACAACAAACACCAAAACCTTGGCTCAAAATAATACTTATTTAAATTAATCAATAACTGAAAAACAAAATTCTAACAAAACCAAGGAAAAAAAAAAAGCTATGCCGTCATGGAAAATTCTGCAATACATACATACAATTATCACTTTCAGAACTTAATTACTACCGAGGAGGCGAGGATCTTATTTTCCTTAACACATACTTTTTCTTATTTACCACATAAGTCCTCAAAATAATAAATAATAAATAAAATAAGATATGTATGAGTGATGTTAATGTACCATACCTTTACCCCTGCGGCCATGACCCACATACACATTGTAGCTTAGTTTAATGGAGTAATCAACAACAACTACTTGTCATGCCGACCAATCATATTAGTCTAGCCACATTTATGTGGTGGTCTAAGATTATACAATAATTTATTTTAACGGCTAGCTATGAAAAAGTATATCAAAGGTTGTATTTTTATAAAACACATCTTTATTAGATTTATTGATTCATATGCAAATATCATAATTTGGTAATACATGCATCTTTATTAAGGAAGCAAGTTCAAGCCTAATTAATCAGGCCAATTATGATGTTATTGGAAAGCATGACCAATTTGATCATTTATAAAAACACCAATCATTCATAATTTTATACTACAACAAAAAAGTAAAATAACTTCTAGGGGACAAGCGAAGTTGAGCATGTCAAAGCTATTAGCATTGGCTATTGTACTAGGAAGTTTGACAATCCATAAATTGTTTGAAGTGAGAGGGAGTGTCACGTTTTAGCTAGCTAAGTATCGAATTGCACCATCTACTGATTTCATGACATCACATATGCTACCACCTTACTCTAACCCCAGGCTAACTCTAATCACAATCATACTTTTGTGTCCGCGGATTCACAATGACCCAAACCCTAGGATCACCAATACGGAAAACCAATCACCCCCTACCCTTGAGCTACCACACAGTGTACCCCACTACTCACGTTTAGATGTGTGGGTACTCGAAGTTAGATTGGGTACTCAAAGTTAGTTTCTTCCAATATCTAATTTGATTTAATTTAATAAAACTAAGGATGTAAATATGAGTATACCTAGCAGACTACTCACCAATTCACTCCAACACCAAATCCAGAGCTAAAAGAAAGGAATTGAAACAATGCTTTAATAAAAAATCATTAGTCCTTCTTTTGAAATTGCTGAAATCGAATTTGTTATGACTTGTGATTGCTTATAAACTGTATGCCCACAATTAATCACGCAGAGCATATGCCAGCCTCATACTAATCCTCACAGAACTGCTATGAGATTTTGCATGCCTCAAATTTCTGTGTTCAATATCTATCGCATGCTGTATTTGAAATAAGAAGAAACATGTAGGCAGTCTAATTAAGTTGAAGGCACATTCAACCACGTACTTGTAGTATTAGTTTACAAATATACAGTGACACGTGATGAAACTTGAGAGTTGGGGTTAAAATTTATCTTCTTAACCAATGAGATCGATCAACAAATAAAGAAGTCTCTTATGATGAAATGTTTCAATTAATAACTACATATGTATCAGTAGATGTAGTATAGGCTTTGTTTCACTTGGTGATATTGGGCGAGAAATTCTTAATGAGTCAAATGAAATGCGATATACATATAGTTATCAACTGAGTTAATGCCTTAATGGTGTATGTGTAATAATTTGGATGAAATCAGTTGTCCCCAATACACTATCTTCATTCTGTCCCCATGCATTCATTGGTCCACAAAGATTAAGAAGATCTTTTGTTCCATTTTTTATTCTTTGTAGATCAATGAATGCATGTGGACAGAATGGAGATAGTGTAATTGGAGACAGCTGATTTCATCCCGTAACAATTACATAACATTTAATTACTCATAAATATGGTGCGAGGCAAATCTAAGTCAATTGTATTGTACGTGTGACAATTGCATAACATTAATTACTAAGATAACTATTTTACAAAAGAGAAATTCTCCAAGTTATGGTTAAGAACTTCAACAGCCCACAAGAAGTCAAAAGTTACAAATATTTAATAATTAAAATGGGATCTTGCATTTTGGTATCATATATTTGTGGCTACCTAACGCAAGACGACCAGCGTCTTGTGACTCATCTTTCGGCCTGAGTTCCATGAGTATTGATTCATGCTTATCAAGATTTAAGATTCTCATATGTGACGGTGAAATACAGTTTATGAGCAAACTTTTAATTCCTGAAAGCTGAAATAGATTCTCAAAATTTGGTCGTTTAGGAACCAAAAACTTTGGAAGAGCTAGACACATGAACAGAGCCCAAATCCATTCAAAGAATCCATAAGATTCTGACTCTTATGAGTTAGTCTACTGCATAACCTTTTGAATAGAATAACTATATCTCCAAGCTAAAAGTAGTGCTCATGTAATCAAATGAGATCTAATTAAATTACAAAGCGTGTATGCTCAAACTAATAGTTTGTTCCAATATCTCATTCGAAATTGCATTGATTAATAAATACATTATATGTAAAACTGTAGTACAGTCAAATAACTCTTCTCCCACGTATATCAGAATATGTAAATTTATAGCTAAAAAGAACTGCAATTGATTGATATGTCGACAAAGCATATCACTTGATCACACAATGCATGTCTGCTACTAATTTTCACAAAGGTGGTATGAAGATAAGAGCTTATAGCTCATATTGTCCATGTGACGATCCAAAATTAGTTAAGACTGACATTGAATTGTTGGAGAATCTACCCATCCTCAAGAATCAGAAGTCAGTTTCCCAAAAAGTCCGTCGAAGACAAACGATACTGTCATAAAAAAAAATGTGGAACACCTCCATGGACTAAAACTCTGATTTTTTTTTTTTTTTTGAAGATATGAAAGTAAGAAAAGATTGAAAAAGAAACTAGGAATGGTGGGTGTAATACCCCGAAAAATCCAAATTAAATTCCGTGGATTTTTAGAAATGATTTCACGATAGTGGGAGCGAGTACGAGGCTCGGAGAAGTTGTGGAATTAGTTCGAATGATTAATTTTCGAAAAAACGAACGTTATTTAGGGGCTCGCGAAAGTTGACTTTTTATACGTTCAAAATTTGGGAAAACTTCCTTCGTGAAAGTTGTAGAGCTCGGCGATACGATCTCGTGCATATGTGGAACGCAATATTCGGAGTTCGTATGAATTAATTATAATTTTTCGAAAAAGTTTCCAGTTTTGTATAAAGTTTCCATTTTCGGAAATTCCAAAAAAAAATATATTTTCTTTTTCCATTTTGGAAACTCAGTTCTCTTTTTCTCTCTCTCGAGCCGCGTCGGCCTCTTCCCTTCGCCGGCGTCTATCTTCCTCTTCCGGCCATCTCTGGACGAGAAACCACGTCCAGCAGCTTCGCCTCACTCCTCTGAAGCCATCTGTGGCAGCCTTGCATGGCGGCGCGGCCTGTACAAGCGGCGGGGAGCTCGACCCGGTTTGATGTCGATTTTGAGTCAACGCCGATATCTCGAGTTTCCGCCCACCAATCTTCAAGATTCTTGGCTTGTTGAACTCGCCTCAACCTTCTGATCATCCTCCGAGAAGGATCGCACTTGGGGTGAACGTTTTCACGTTCGTCGGAGCTCGCCTCGATTTAGATCGAAAATCACCTTTTGATCCGTATATCTCGAGCTACAGACCATCATGTCTTGTGATTATTGAGCTGGTGAACTCAGATTAAAGTTCTGAACAACTTTCATGAAGGGATCGAAGCGAGAAATTGAAGTTTTTACGTCGGAATTCAAGCTCGCCGGATTCTGGAAATTTTCCGGCCACCGACGCTTTCGATCAAGATATCTCGAGCTGTAGAGCTTCGTTTTGAGTGATTCTTGAACCAGTGAGTTCGTCTTTAAGTTCTGAACAAGTCTCCTGAAGGAATCGAAGCGAAAGGAGGACATTTTTACGTTGATCGGAGCTTCGCCAGTTTCTGCAAATTCTCGCCGGTTTCTGGAAAAATTCCGGCCACCTCGACTGTTTTAGGTAATTTCAACCACTTCCGGTCATTTTCAGCTTACATGGTAGTTATGAAAATTGTTAAGCATGATGAGAGGAAGAAGAGCAGCCCGGCTCCGACACCATTGGCGGTGGTCGGCGGCGGCTCTGCCACTAACTCCGGCGGCCCTTTCCGGCCACCTCCGGGGATCAAAAATATGGTTTCTGTACATTTTCAGATTCTATATTTCAATACGATCATTTTGGTATATTACACGTAATTTTTGGATATCGTATGATTAAGTTATGAATTTTTAAGTTTCGATCGATTTCGATCGTTCGATTTGTGATCTGTGAAGATCAGACCGTCTGATGGAATTGTAGATTTGATATGTTGATCGTATGACTGTCCCGATGACTTTGTGTGGTCACGGACGAAGATCCGACCGTTGGATCTTCGTATAATTGAGAAATGGTGATTCGGGAGGCGATTTGTGAGAATCCATCCGTCGGATTTTTATATAAGTTAGAATCCGACCGTCAGATTCCCGTATATGTGTGCTTTTGAGTTGTTGGCTAAGTTAAGATCATTATTGGATTAGGTGATCGATGGATTTATTTGGCGGACGATTCGTGAGATTGTTAATTGAGCTGTTAAGAAGACGCAGCTGGATCAGAGGTGAGTAAACCTCACGTGGTTCATATTACGAACCGAATAAATTTAATTACTTTATTTTGTCGTAATTGTGTGAAAATATTTATGAAATAAATATTTGTTTTAAATCATATGGGCTTGATCAACTACGGTCCATAGGTAAGTAAAATGTATTTAAACTATAAAAATGATCACGATTTTATTGTGTGGACTATAGTTGGTATTAGTGATTATCCATGAGCGGATAATTACGTATATATATATTTATGTGGAATATATATATGGATGGTGTGGCATTGTGGTATGTGGATTATTGAATTGAATATTTACATATGTCGGAAACATATATGTATTGGTAGAATTGTTGTGATGCAAACAATATTTGTGAGTGAGTTCATATATTGTTTTTGGGTATGACTTTTCGGGAAACAATATGTCGTGGGAAATGGTATTTCTATTGTTTTGAAAAGTGTTTGAGGATTTGGGGAGTTGCAGGTTGTGATTTCTCCTTTTGGGTTGGGAAACATTTCAGGTCCGGTATGACCATTTTAAATGTTTTAATCTGACGACCGGTGGTCTGAGGATTTGAGAGTCACAGGTTGTGATTTCTCCGTTTGATTTGTTTTAACATTTTGGGTCCAGTGCGACTCGCTTAAATGTTTTGATCTAAGGGTCAGGTTGGCCTAAAGATCCGGGGTTTGCAGGTTGCATCCTCAGGCAATATATCGTAATTACGCCTTTGGCCCGGTTAGTGATTTCGATCAGTTAGAGCTCTAGTCTGTCTGCCAACGTGTCCAGGTTGGACCGGATTTTCATAATGATTTGTTAGGTTAACATTTCCTATGATTTTGTCACGATGTGACTTGTAAGAGTCCTTTTGGTAAAAGGTGTTGAGTTTTGGATGGATTTATTAGTGTGAGTTGATGATGTTTTTAATTAATTTCCTTGTTAATTCTTTTGTTTAAATTTCTATTCTTTTTCTCTTTTCTTCTTTTTCGGTTATATTGTTTATTATCTCTATTTATTTCCTTGATCATTTCTATGGTTCGATTTCCCGTTTATTTCTCGTTTTCATTTTATTGTTTGATTTTAATGTAATCTCCTGAACTAAATTATATGCAGGGATTACTATGACTTCTGATTTTATGCGTGTTGGTTATTTCCTGAATTAATTTTCTATGCATGATTAATGTTCTTATTAGTTTAATTGGGAAGTGCAGTGATGGATGAGACTTGTAGAAAGTTGAGAAATATTATTCCGTATTGTGGGGATAAAGGATTGTTAAGAGTAGAGATGAGTGATTCATTTGATTTCTTTGTGTGTGATTTCAAATGATTTGGAGTTAATGATTTTGGTGATCGATTATCGAGATTGTGGTTTTCTTTGTGGATGTTGAAATTGTTGGTTGTTACTTGAGTTAAAAGTACTGTGTTATAATAAATCAACCATTCTTTCTTTTACTCATACTGGCTGTCAAAAGCTTACCGGGTTTTGTGTTGTTGCAATCCCGGTACACTATTCAAACGGTGTAGCGGATAATCCTACAGGACTGGAGAATTCAGGAAGGTGATCGAACCGTGTAGAGTAGCTGCTTTGTAATACTCTGATTTTCAGTTGTGAGGTTTGTTATGCTCATTAGAGCTTTACAATTTACTTTGTACGAGTGAGTTGTAATAATTAACTCGAGGTCTTCGAGTTTTGAATTTGAGCGTGAGTGGCGAGGTTGTTTCTGAGAAAAAAAAAATTCAGAACGTTTATTTGTTTAAGTTGTTTAATTCATGTTTCGGATTTGAATTTGTTATTCAAAATTCGGGGCGTGACAGTGGGCCATTCGACGATGTAAGGAAATACCGCTGCCCGAATGAGCGAGACTAAAGAAGAAAAGGGAGAAGGTTAAGTTTATCCTTTTGAAGAAAGAGAGTAATTTTGTAACTTCAAGTAGCTTAGGCCGAGCCATATATACTTACGAGCTAAGCTCATCAAGATTTAAAAATTAATGCATTGAAGTCTTGTTATTACAAAATCTTATGTATGTCATTATTCTATACGATTAACGTGCTCGTGTTATTAATTATAACTTCTACTCATTATAACCAACAGTTCATGAACCGAATTCTTATGTATGCCATCATTCCATACGATTAACGTGTTCATGTCATTGATTATAACTTTAGAGAGCAAAAATCTCAAAATAACCAGCAGTTCATGAGCTGAATTCCTATGCATGTCATCATTCCATACGATTAACATCATCGTGTCACTAACTATAATTTTAGAGAGCGAAAATCTCATAATAACCGACAATTCATGAGTCGAATTCACGACCTCCCACCTTAACACAGAGACCTAAAATTGGAGTAGTCCGCTTGGTCGGCTATTTTGTTTGGTGTGAGCATAGTTCTATGTTTAACGGAAGCTACACGCTTCCCACTTCACAAACAAACCGCACCAACCACACCACGTTAGCTCTCTTCCATTACCGCGCTCAGCTCCACCCCCAACCTCTATATAAAAATCCCGCCTTCATCTCTCTCTCTCTCTCTCTCTCTCTCACCTAATTTCCTCTCTTCCATTTTCCTTGGAATGTTGGCTACTAACCCTAGCCTCTTCTTCCCCTCCAAACCCTCCATTACCCTCCGCTGCCGCGCCGCCGCCGGCGACCCTCCTCGAGGCGCCGCATTCCCTCGCCTGGTCCAGTTTCCCTTCGCCGCCTCCGACGTCGCCTCCGTCAGCGGCCGAATCGGCCTTGACACCGAACCCGACGGCGGCGGCGCGGCTCGGCTCCGCGGCGGAAGCTCCGGCGGTGCTATTAAGGTGACGGCGAAGGAGCCGAAGTGGTCGAGGGATAGAGAGAGTTACTTGGTCGACGATGGAGACGCGCTGCCTCTCCCCATGACTTATCCAGATACGGCTCCGGTGACGCCGGAGGTGATTGACCAGAGGCTCCGGTGCGACCCTGTAGTCGAGGTTAGAATTGTAAATTGAACTTTGATTTGGTGATGAATTTGTCAAAATTGGATGTGGATAACTTTGATTGAGAAATTTGGGATGTTGTGTAGGATTGCAAGATAGTAGTGTATGAATGGACAGGAAAGTGTAGGAGTTGCCAGGGCTCAGGATACGCTAGTTATTATAATAAAAGAGGGAAGGAAAATGTCTGCAAATGCATACCTTGCCAAGGAATCGGTAAGATGCTTGTCGATTTTCTGAGGTTGTATTGTGTGCTGTGTAAGTTGATGGATGAAATTATGGTTTTCTTACCTTGGTTTAGCTCAATTGCATGTTAAAGTATCTTGCTTTCTATTTATTTAACTTTACTTTATGACTGTAATGTGGCATTTCTGTGGTTTTGGTTCATGTACATGTATGTGCGCAGGCGTGTGTTCATACATGAAGTCTAAGTAAATAATTTTTGCTCTCACTGAGGAGTTATGATACCGATCATTGAATGTGTTTAGAAATGATGATGTCCCTCTGCCTGTTCATTAGATATACCTGAGTAGTTTATATATTGTCAGTTGTGGCAGTAGTAAACTTGTATGTCCAACTGGTAGACTTGACAGCTAACTCAACATGCTTAATTGTTAATACACATCTTCAGTATAGGATTATCAATTCTTTGGCCCTAGAATATAGTTGTATCCAAGTCCGTGGTTCAAGTCCCCTAATGTACAAAAGCTGAGCAAACGAAGCCCTTCTACTCGGGAATAGTTCTTTAAGATAGGAATCTGCTGGTGTACATGTTCCCATTTGGTTTTTCAAAATTCTTAGTACAAGGATTGTGGAAAGAGTCATCGGCTAAGTTGGACAGTATATTATGAAACCTATTTACCCTCTTGATGAAAGTCAGAGATTCTGGGAATTTGCTGAGCATTCCATAAAGGGTCTTTCATTGGAAATATTTACTTATCTAGTATTTTCGTAATTCATTATTGAAAATTCGCATTAATCCCAAGTACATTGAACATTCTGATACTGCAGACAATACATGCTTGTGTCAGTCCTTGTAATGTTGAATTTAAATAATGCCCTCTTTTTATTTGAACTCGATGCTTCTAAAAATCAAGATGTTCTCTATTCTGAATATACAACTCATATCGTGTAAAGGCACTTCTTATAGTTGCATTGGGCGGCTAAGCTACTAAGTTATCATGATTCTTGTGTTGAATTGACTAAGCAGTTTTAATGGTAATTTAATGAATCACATGGATGTATCTCACTCACTATGAATTTAGTCATTCATATTTAATCGTATGGGTGAGATGTAAGTTTCCAAGCTAAGTCCTCAACTTAGGTTCTTGTTAGAAAGTTACCATATAGGAAAATGACTATCGTTTCAAGATGTTTAGAATTGGATTGACTTACATAAGCATTTATATTTGGATTGGAAAACTCACATAAGCATGTCCTTACCTTGGTTCTTTTTTGGTCCATTATCAATGAATATCAGACTTTGCGTTCATTGTGGCACTTCCTAGGTCTGCCAATTTGGTTTTCTTTCAGTTGGTGGTTTAATGGAAAAACTAGGACCACAAGCATATTTTTGTTTTTGGTTGGTAAACTCAAATAAACATATCTCCACTTTCTTTTTTTTGTGACTATTATAAATTTATGGCAGAACTTATGCCTTGAGTCTGCCACTTTGGTTTTGTATCAGTTGGTGGTTTAATGGCAAAACCAAGACCAAGGATAATGTATAGCAAGCAGTTCAGGAGTCTCCTTTATAGGACACTTGGAGGGTTAAATGCGAATATCTGATGATGTGGAGGCTTAGGAGTCTCCTTTATAGTACACTAAGAGATATATTTAAATATCTGATGATGTGGAGGTTCAGGAATCTCGTTTATAGAACACTAAGAGGGATGTATGCGAATATCTGATGATGTGGAGGTTCTGGTATAGAAACTATACTGATTCCTTCAGTTAACTTTTGTGCTTTCTCTTGTGCATGTCTTGCAAGTTGAACACGTTTCCTTCTTACTTGCATGTTTCTTAATTGCATGTGTATTTAATATAGACACGAATGTTTCTTTCTAAACCCCATTGTTCTTTTGATGTACAACCCTAGAGTTCTCTCACAAGATGTTCATCATTGCAGGATATGTACAAAAGATAACAACTCGCACCAACATTGATGTAATGGAAGATTTGGATAACGGAAAACCACCATGAGCTGAACAGAAAATACTTTTTTGCCATTTTTCGATATCGGGAATATTTACACTTATTTTGATGAGTTCCGGTTATCCCTCTTTTGAAGTAAAAGAGGTTTATCATTGTCGATTATTTTACTAGGTTGGGGAGCTGTGGGGTAGATATAGGATGAGGGCTTCTGACTTGTAAAACAAGATGACAGTGTTGGAGTATTGCTTTTGTTTAGATTATGTGTGTATCAGGAATGAGTTGATTGGTTGTAATCCGATTTGATGTTATAACATTTTGTATCTAATTAATTACAAAGAATCTTTAATAAAATATCAACTCCTCAAAGGATAGTTTCGAGGACTGGAAAGGAGATTGTAGCTGCCGGTAGCTTTTGCAAAGAACATGTTCTTCTCTAATCTATTCTTTGCTTTTTTCACTTCACGTTAGAATCTTTTGTTCTGGAGGTTGCCATAGGTTTGGAATCTTAACTTTTTATCTATCCTTTATGGCGCACAGCATTGCTTTTTTCACTTCACGTTAGAATCTTTTGTTCTGGAGGTTGCCATAGGTTTGGAATCTTAACTTTTTATCTATCCTTTATGGCGCACAGCATATAAAGATTGCACGAGAACACCCAATTTCCACCATCTCATATTGAAGGCTATCTGGAGAGTTCCATCAAAACTTGAGTTTGGTATTTCCTCCGATAAGCTGAGACAGATATGTCGAACGTGAGCTTCCTTGATTTCCAGTATAACCTTTCAAAAAGGAAGTTTCTGCGCAAACCAACTCGATTGTTTTCCTCCCGGGACAGACAAAACTCTGGCTTAACACCTAGTTTCGAGCCAAATCTCAATGAGATGAAGCGAGTCTTTGAGAAATTTGACACCAACAAGGATGGGAAGATATCTCAGCAGGATTACAAGGCAATATTGAGAGCACTTGGAAAGGAAAGCATGGTTGGAGAAGTGCCAAAGATATTCAAGATTGTTGATTTGGACGGGGATGGGTTTATTAACTTCAAGGAGTTCATGGAAGTGCACAAGAAGGCAGGTGGGGTGAGGACAATCGACATCCAGAATGCTTTCCAAACATTTGATCTGAATGGGGATGGAAAAATAAGTGCGGAAGAAGTTATGGAAGTGCTGAAGAGGCTGGGAGAGAGGTGCAGCCTCGAAGAATGCCAGCGAATGGTTAGAGCGGTAGACACCGATGGTGATGGTATGGTCGACATGGACGAGTTCATGACTATGATGACTCGATCCATGCAACGTACTTAGAAACATTCGATGTGTCTCTGCAACTCTGCGTGTTTCTGTTCCTGTGTGTAAAACAGTTTGCTGTATAATTTGCTATCTGTAGCTAGAGTTGATGCCTGATGGCCCTGATCTTTGTTTGTCAACGGAATAATGCTTCTTTTTCCTTTTTATGAACCAATTCGCTCAATTAGAATATGCACCATTTTGGAATTTCCCACTTTGCTCTTGCTAATTAGGATATGCAACTTGAGCTTTTGACAAGGACCTTAGCATTAATAAATGCCTTAGAGAATGGCATGCTCTTTCCCGTTTGCTTTTTTATTTTAAACATCTTTCAAATGATTTGGAGTAAGAGCTCTCTCCTTAGCTTACCAGGCATGGCCGAGACGTCATAGGATTACTCTAAATTCATTTGAATGCATTTCATGTAACAAACAGTTAAGAGTAAAAAGTCAGCAACTGCAATGGTTCAAAAAACACACTTGGGGTAAGCAGAGTGTCAGATAAGCTTCAACAACCCTTGATTCCAGACTTTCGCAACATACCAAATTAATGAACAAATAAGTACATGACAATATCCCATTCCCAAAAGGAAAAAATAAAAAATAAAAAATAAAAAAAAGAAGAGGAAGAAGAAGAAAGAAAGTGCAACACCACAAATATCACTATAATTTATTTTCAAACTATCATTCATGTATTATATTGGAATTGGAAATATAGGTACATAAAAGATTATACCAAATTAATGAACAAATAAGTACATGACAATATCCCATTCCCAAAAGGAAAAAATAAAAAATAAAAAATAAAAAAAAGAAGAGGAAGAAGAAGAAAGAAAGTGCAACACCACAAATATCACTATAATTTATTTTCAAACTATCATTCATGTATTATATTGGAATTGGAAATATAGGTACATAAAAGATTATACCGACCTTTAAAAAAAAAAAAAAAGATTATACCGACTAAAGTAAACCAATGGAGAATCCATGTAATATAGATGAGTCAATCAGTCAGTAATCCCTCAAGAGCTAACAGCAAAAATACAAGGGAAAAACAGCTAACGAATAAGCTGAGAAACAAACACGAAGATGCAACAATAAAACATTACAGCATGAAAAGGCATGCTTCACAAAGTGAATCCTCCAGAGCACAAACTAACCACTGGTGCAGAGCAAGCCACACCAACAGCCACATGATTAGGAACTAGCACCAAAACTCCATTCTCTAACATGGCTAGCGTAGAGAGTGTCACAACCAACTACAGTGTTAATAATAGATTTTAGGACCTTCAGTGTTAACAAGAGCAGGCAGACACAGTTAAGCATGTGAATGGCTGCTGACTGGCTGCCCAGTGACCACTCACAGAACAAAGGCCTCGACCAACGAATGCCACACTTGCCGAACAAATTAGACCATATCCCACACCAAAGCTGCACTCAGAGCAACAATGGTGATGGGATTCAAGAGCAGAGTAACACAGAACACAATCAGGAGCAGAGTTGCACAGAAATCCAAATATAATAGGCAAATAAGTCTGCACTGAATTAGTAATCTGTTGACCAAAAATACATGCTATGCCATATCTATACCATAATGGGCAGATAAACGATCATGATGATTCTAAAAGTAAGTATCCTTGTAATAGCTTTAAGACACCATTAACCAAAGATGTTATAATCGCATAGTAAGAAATAAATCTGTAAGCCAAAAAAGGATGTGAAAATATGATTTGGCATTTTGACAAATAACAGATCCAATGTCAAAACAAGCTGACATTACATATATAGCTCAATTATGTATGTCAAAACAAGAGCTGGATAGTTCATCTCCTACCAATTAGTACCTTCAATGCTCATCTATCTTCAGAGTATCCCGTATATTGCTCAGCATTGTTGGTACTTTTTACACACCACTCTGCAACTGGGAAGAAAATCTAATTAGACAAGTCTTGAGGTGACATTTGACTCACCAATAATCCCCACAAGAGCATTTTCCATCCTTGAAATGATGAAAACGTTTATTGTCCCTAACAATTAATTCCCTTCCAACAATCTTAGACATGATCTTAATGGCATTGTGACAGTCACCACAAACACGAAGGTTTTTGATGATCCTAAGCGGTGTCCTTGCCGGAGTACTAATCAGACCATATGCGATTGCCAAACGCTCACTGTGATAGAGCAAGGCTTGCTCCTTTGCCTCCTGGTCAATGTCATGAAGAACATATCTTGTGTCTGGAACATAACCTCCTCCTCTCATCGAATTGAGAGCCTTTAACTTTTCATCATCCTTGTACAATGTGGGATTTTTGAACTCAGTGATTCTGTTTTTCCCATCAAGCATGCTAATAGCAGTACGCTTTTTGGGTGGTGGAGTTGGGATCTTATTAGTAATAGCCTTTGACGGATCAAGAGCAATCATTAACTCCTCAGCATGATCTTCAAGATCAATATCTCCATGGATCCGAGCATAATTCCACAATGCCTCCCAAACTTGCACTGTAGGGTCAAATGGGAGTTTCTCAATATAATCAACTGCTTCATGCAGATGACCACATTTTCCAAGCACATCTAGAATCCCCAAATAATGCTCCACTTCTGGATCAAATCCGTACTCCTGTTTCATTGAATCGAAATGTAAAAATGCTTCTTCCACAGCATCTGCACTAGCACAAGCTGCAAAAACTGCAAGGAAAGTGTCAGAATTGGGCTTCAACCCTTGCTCCCTCATCAGCTCAAACATCTGCAACGCATCATCTCCTAACCCATTATCCGCATACCAGTTGATCATCAAATGCCAAGAATCAATGTTCTTCTCCACCAGGTGATCAAACACTCTCCGTGCATCAGTCATGCTTCCACACTTTCCATACATTTCAATCACTTTATGGCTCAAGTCACGACTACTCCTATATGTCGACTGCAAAAAGAAGTCATGAACTTTCTTTGCATTCTCAAACGACTTTGAATCCCCACACAACTTAAACAGATAATGAAAGCAATCAGCATCAGCCTTAACCCCCTCTTCATCCATCAACTGAAGAGCTTCTTTAACCTTCCCCTCTTCACATAACCGCCTCAAATCATCAATCGAAGGTGGCACAACAACCGCGGCGGCTTCATTCACCCCCTGATTCTTGTTGTTCCACTGGTTAGGGCTCTGAGCCTGAGGAGCCCCCTGATTAGGATATCCAGATTGGGGGTATCCCCGGTTCTGATTCTGATTGTTCCACTGATTTGGGTTTCTGGGTTGCTGAAAATTGGGATTTGGAGGGTTCACCTGGCTAGGGTTTCCATATTGGGGGTACCCTCGATTCTGATTCTGATCATTCCACTGATTTGGGCTTCTGGGTGGTTGCTCAAAATTAGGGTTACGGTTCTGACGCTGAGGACTCCACTGATTAGGGCTCCCACGCTGTGGGTAGCTCTGATTCTGGTTAGGAAATGGATTAGGGTTTTGCTGCTGAGGATAGCCCTGACCCTGAGCCTGAGGATTCCACTGATTAGAGTTCCCACGTTGTGGATAGCTCTGATTCTGACCCTGATAATGGTGCTGGGTCTGTGAATTCCACTGGTTAGGGTTTCCGTAACCCTGGTTTGGTGGGCTCCACTGATTAGGGTTTAGATTTCTATGATCGGAGGGTGGGGTTTGCTGTGGAGCAGGCCCTGGGTACTCGTTTGGGACGGCGAAGGTGCTCAGGGTTTTGGAAATGGTTAGGGTTTGGAGGGTGTTGCAGTGAAATGAGTGAGAAGGGTGGAGAGGCCGTACCTTGTTGAAGATGGAAGAGAGTGGTGCTGGGGTTCGAGCGCGTCGAATCGCCATGAGAGAGGCCATTTCTGAGAGAAGGGAGACGAAGCTAAAACCCTGAGAGTTAAAGCTCGCTCCTTTCTTATGTAAACCCTGATTGAACCCGGTTGTGGTGCGGCGGACCACAAACCCGGTTCAGATAGTTTGTCAATTGCTGGATTCTGGAGATACCACGTGGTTGTTTTTTTTTTTTTTTTTTTTTTTTTTTTCTGCTTTCTTCTCAAATTCTCGATGAATTTCACAGCATATTTACTTGGAATGAATAACTCATGAATCAGAGATAAATTTAATCAGTCCAGAAATTTGGATGAAAAAGTAATTCTGATTGAATTGTTGGAATATGAATGTATTTGATTGGGAGTATCATCTACTCATGTCTAATTCTCATTTTTTTTTTGGGGAAAGAGTGACTGGCGATAATATATTCCGACCAAGTATTACGCATGGTATCACACTCTTTATGAGGTGGATAAGATCTATGTATATCACTTGAGTAACTTTTATTGTTCTCTAACGCAATCGGTATAAAAAATGACAATCTATGGAATTGAAACAATTAGAAACAAAGAACTTAGGAAGTTAGGATCCGACATTTTACAAGTCGTTTAACTTTAACCTATCAAAAAAGGAAGCCAATCGTTCAAATCCTAAACCCAAACATAGAAGATGAGCACGAAAATCCCACCTCCCCCAGGACTAATGCTTGGGTAGATAAATAAAACAGTTTAAAACTATCTCCAAGAGTCGTGTGGTCGGGCATATGTATAGAAAATACAAGCTTAAGGCTAAAGAACTTAGGAAGTTAGGATCCGACATTTTACAAGTCGTTTAACTTTAACCTATCAAAAAAGGAAGCCAATCGTTCAAATCCTAAACCCAAACATAGAAGATGAGCACGAAAATCCCACCTCCCCCAGGACTAATGCTTGGGTAGATAAATAAAACAGTTTAAAACTATCTCCAAGAGTCGTGTGGTCGGGCATATGTATAGAAAATACAAGCTTAAGGGGAATGCAGATTTTGAAATTTAAACCCAAACACTTTGGCCCATTAATGGTAACAACTTAGGTCATCTCCAACCCTGGGTTAAGGAGTGGATAAAAATTTTCATCTCTAAACATGTGGGTTAAGCTAACACAAAAATATTATTTGAGGGACTATAGGGCTAAGGTGTGGGGTAAAAGTGGCATTTTGTATAGTCATTGGGCTATTTTTTCGTGGGGTCCACATTGGTAGCCCAAATACATGAAATGAATAGAGGTGAACAGATCCAATGTCTGAGATTGAAGCACATCAGCCAGGTGTTAAGAAAAAATAACTGTTGTTTTTTTTTTTTTTTTCATTTTGAAAACGTAATGACAGTTTTAAAAAAATAGCTAAAGAAGGACAAAATATTCGTATAAATACCTATATCACCTCATTTTCATATCTCACCTTCTCTCATATTTTTGTTTTACCTCCTCACTCCCATATTTGCTACTTGCTTCTCATTATTGTGCAATTTCTATCATCTCTTCTTTGTTCAAAAATCTAATTAAGAATCTGAATAATTGCTTACAAAGTGACACGTGGTCTAAATCATATCCAAAAAATGAATAAGAGTTAATAAGAAAAATAATTATAAAAGAGAAGAAATAGTATCATGTTTTAGAGAAACTGAAATTGAGAGGAATTTGCTGTGTATTCTCATTGATAATAGGGGCCTCTTTATATAGAGGATTACAATGCATAGAATCTCAATCATACAAGGAAAGTAATCTTACATTGAATAGGAATCTAGATCATTCTAATGTAACCCTATTACCACTAGGTTAAGTAACCTAGAGTTTGGGCCAAACACAAATTAGAGATTTACTTGAACACTCCCCCTTGTGTTGCCCAAATGCGGTGCTTATCTCGTTGCCTCGCTAAAAACCTTGCCGAGTAACAAAAACCCAGTGGGACAAAAATAACCTCGGTCGAAGGGGAAAAAGAACACAACACACCCTTCACGCTTCGAGACGATACATGAAGACATCTCCCCCTGATGTCTGCGTCTCCCCCTGATGACTACGGTTATGGGGGTTCGGATAACTTCCGCAAACGATGCTACCAACACGTTTCTCGAAAGTGGAATTTAGGCAATGACTTAGTGAGCAAGTCTGCCGCACTGTCCTCGAATAGAACCTAGTTCACTTTAATCTTAAGGAAAGTCTGCTGTTGCTGATTATACTTGGTGTGGTCGCTTTTGATGTAGCCTTGCTTCAAAACAAGCAGTATTATCCTATATGCTCGTAGGCTCATCTGTGGTAGACTTCAACCACAATCGTTCGAACATGCGTAATTATGGATCAAATCCATATACATTCACGAACCACTTCGTGAAGAGCAATGATCTCTGCATTGTTCGAAGATATAGTGACTAGGGTCTATTTCTGTAGACCTCCAAGTTATCACGGTCTTTACCCATGGTGATCACTTAACCAGTTTGGGAAGACTTTTATGTGGGTCAGAGAGATACCCAACATCAGCAAAACCTTCCAAAACACATGTTGTTTTCGGATGGGGATAGTGGACGCAGGCCAGTGTGGCGGCGTTCCTGGTGTGTGATGGGTCCGAATCCATCATCTTTCTGTAGGGATAGAACAAGCCCATATCAATCTACATCTCAAGTATCGAAAGAATCTTTTACACCAATCCAATGGCGTCGCGTTGCCGCGAAGCTATATCTAGCTAACAAGTTCACTGCAAATGAGATGTCCGGTCTTGTGCATTGAGCTAAGTACAATAATGCGCCTATTGTACTTAAGTAAGGCACTTCTGCCTCTAGCACATCTTCGTCATCATCCTTCAGACGAAGAGGATCCTTTTCAGGATCAAGACTACGGACGATCATGGGGGTGCTTGAAGGCTTGACCTTGTCAAAATGCCTAAACATCTATCAACACGATACTCAAGTTCCAAACTGAGACATAATCGTGTTCTCCCAAAATCCTTCATATCAAACTCGGATTTCAAGTGTTCAGCGGTTTCCCTTAACTCTTTAAGGGCTTCTAATGAAGATCATGTCTAACATGAATCGCGATAGAATCTGAAACTTGCATTGTTATGGAAATGCGCAGGCATATCCCTTCCCAATCAAGTAGTCACTTTAGTGAGCGTTTTAACCTTATTGCAAACTCGTTCCGTGGTCTAGAGCCACTTGACTTGGGTAAATGAAGTCCACCATGAACCTTCATGTATATTCCGTATCTAGATCCCCATAGAGATACGTGTTGATCACATTTGTAAGCTACATGTTCAGTTATTTGGAAACTACCAAACTGACAGGGTAGTGGAGTGCAGTGACTTCCATTATGAGAGAATATGTCTCATCGTAGTCGATTCCAGGGCATTTTGTGAGAAGCCTTGCACCATAAGGCGAGATTACCATCTCTTTTTCTCATCACGCTTTCTAACGAAGACCCATTAGTCAACAGGTTTTATGTCAGGAGGTGTTGGCATTACTGGCTCAAAACCTCCCTCTTCGTTAGAGGATCCAACTTAACCTGGCTGCCAAATTTCTCTACGTTGGCATTTATTCATCAATGGAGCGTGGTTCTATATCATCGGACTCAACAAACTCATGTACAACGAAATGTGCAACTACATCATCAATTATGATGGAGTTTCTATCCCACGTCTCATGTACACTAGTGTACTTTTCAAAGAGCTCTATATTCTCAGGAATGAGTTCTGACGTTGAGGCGTCCCCCAACGATAACCATAACCCGGAATATTCTCATGAGACGGATTTTGAGTGTCGATGATCCAAGGATTAGGTTGTGCCAAAGCATCCTTCGAATCCACAGGCCTCCCACGCATCCTAGCTAGGGCCATGGCCTATAACGCCATAGTGTCACTCTCTTTGGCGTTGGCGCCATGCCTACCTCCGTGTGGGGTGGCGCTACGTCCTTTCGTAGGGACGTCCTTCCTTGAATGCATATTTGCAGCAGATGTGTGATCTCGTCACTTTAATGGGGATCGAGATGAGACATAGTGGGGACAGACTATGACAATTCCTGTCATTTTTGCTGAACATCCGTGTTCTTATCTCCCCCTAACGACGGGAAGACTGTCTCATCAAAGTGACATCCGCAAATCTAGCGGTAAGGAGATCGCCTAGCAAGGGCATTTAAGTGGCGGACGATTGGTGGAACCTCAAGTCCAACATAGTTGCCCATTCGTCTGTAAGGACCCATCATAGAGCGCTGTGGCGGCGCAATTGGCACATAAATGACACACTCAAATATGCGTAAGTACGATACTTGTACCCAGTCACTAGCTGTAACGCAGAGGTACATTGAGTGGCGGTGAGTCGTAGACGAATTAGCATAGCTGCATGCGATATTGCATCACCCCAAGCGGATATAAAGAGATTGGTGCGCAGTACCAATGTTCGGACTACCATCGTAGTCGTTTTCGCGAGACCATTTGGGTGTGTACATGGGGATATGATGTCCAACATCAGTCCCATTGCAATAACCATCGAAAGTCTTCGATGTAAACTCTCTAGCATCGTCAAGTCCAATTGACGGAATAGGATGATTTGGGGAGTGAGCTCGTTGTCATATGATATGTGCTAGGAGTGTAGCATAGGCAGCATTTACAAGTGGACAATGGCACAACACGTGACTAGCATGTTTGCGTGCCAACCAACATCATGCAATATTTAAATGTCCGCAAGTTGGTTGAATCAGTCCATAGAATCTCCTTGGATTCTATGTAAGAACAGAGTGAGTATTCTAGTATCCTTTGCATAGGACGGTCTCAGTCCTAATTTCCTTAAGAAATAGGCTTTCTAAAATGAGCGAGGGGCCTTAGAAGCAACCAACGAGGATTTTGGTTGGACCAGAGCGTCTGAAACGCTATTGGAAGCAAAGTTTGGTGATTGCATCATCACCTATGGCGCCATCACCATGGTAGGCACCATCCATGGCATCATGGATAAGAACTGTGCCAGCCCTAGGCTGGTGGTGGACGGTGGTGGTGCCAGAGGCAGCAGCGGTAGTCACACTTAGTCCAGGAATCAACCTTTGATTCATGCTTCATTTTGCTCGAAAGAAAGGATGTCCATGTGAAGTCTTTAGTAGACGGATCATCATATCATGACTAGGATGACCTATCTTGTCGTGACAAAGCCAATATGTGTCTAAATCCAAGAGATCTTCTCTCATGACTTTATTGGATTTAATAGCTCGAATAGTGACATAGAGTCCACTAGAGAGACACATATACTTCTCTAAGATGCGCCTTTGTTCGCAATCATTAGAAGTATTGCAAAAGAACTTATTTCCGTTCTCTACATGCGTTTTCGCATGGAATCCGTTGGCTATTCATAGGTGTGATTTGCCCTTGGAGCGTAGTGAGTTTCTGTGACAATAATCAAGGTGCCATTTGGCAGAGGGAACTTGGGCTATTCCATGTTCTTGAATTAATACTGATGGCCCAGCCATCGTAGTCACAAAATAATATGCTCATAATCAAAATAGAGTCATAATGAAAAGAACTCGAAATTTTATTCATAAGCCAACGGAGTTACATCATCGTTCTTTGACCAAGGAAAATCTAATCCAATAAACTAGCTAATGTAAAACAATGGCGGTCATCCAACTTCTTTTGGTAATTCCAATGCAAATGTGACCAGGTGAGTAGAGAGATGTCGGTGGGGCAAAGCTCTCTTAAGTACCACTTATCTCAAAACCTTCCTAGACATGACATAATTTACATTGAGTACGCCTACTTTGAAGAAAAATTAAACCATTGGCATCTACTAAAAAGTAATATGGCAATTGCCTACATCTCTTGGAAAATAAAAAGACTTAATCAAAATCGCCAGTTTCTGGGTCTTGATCCTTGTAGTCTTCCACCCTTAGATCGAGATCGCCATCTTGATCTTCTTGTTCCCATGTAATTTGCCTCCCTTGCTTCACGATACGTCTTGTACGCGTTTGCAACGTTTAGGGGTGCTGTACATGTCTTTGCCCAATGTTCAGTTGATCCACATCGAAAACAAACATCATTATGGTCAGGCTCCCTTGATCGAGGCGCCTTTGGGGCGCGAGTTGGACGACCATTGCTCTTGGTGGCGTTACCACCATGGTCGGAGGCTCCGCCTCTCTCTCTCTTCACAAGGTTCCGTGCACGCCACTCTTGGAGATTTCCTTCCTCTTTAGGGAGAGAATATGGACCAGAATTGTCCCTACTCTTAGGGTTTCGCTCCTTGCGTCCTCCCTTGGGGGCGCAACTATAGTCAGACTCCGGAATAGACTTGGTTCCCACGGGTCTAGCATTATAGTTCTTCACAAGGATATTGTCGTGCTTCTCAGCTACGTTCATGGCGCCAATGAGCTCATGAAACCTTGTGATACGTCCTGCATTCACATCAATTCGATAATTCTTTGAAATCATCAAGGTAGAGACGGGGAAGGTAGAAAGAGTTTTCTCGATCAACATTGTATCAGTTATGGTTTTGCCACAAAACTCCATCAAAGACTTGATACGAAGAGCTTCCGAGTTATAATCAAGCACAGACTTGAAATCACAAAAGCAGAGGCTATGCCATCTCACTTCTAAATCAGGAAGCAGGGAGTCACGAACGTTGCCAAATCACTGCTCAAGTTCTACCCATAGCTTTCTTGGGTCCTCCTCATTGAGGTATTCACTTTGGAGCGCGTCATTCATGTGCCTTGTCATGAGAATTATGGTTTTAGCTTGATTTTCTTCAAAAGCAGTAGCTTGCTCAATAGAAAGCACGTTTTGACTAGGCTCTTGGATAGTTTCCAAAAGTCCATCAGCCTTTAGATGTTAGCGCACATCTCGAACCCACCTATGGTATCCTGCGCCAGTTGTCTCCAGTGGAACAAAGTTCAACTTATTCAGGTTACTCATCCTGAAAAACAACACAAGATTAGGGTTAGTTTCGGAGCGAAAAAAGGCTACCACGAAAAACTATAAAATTTCTGAGCGTAGTTGCTTCCAAGAAATTAGGGATTTTCTTAGCGTAGTTGCTTCCAAGAAAATCTGATTCCAAGAGGGGTTTTGGATTAGATCGAAACAACGATGTATGTGGTCGATCGTTTTCTTCTCAACAAACTCTAAGTTTGGAGGGCTCTACAAGCTCTAAGCTTGGAGTGAGCACGAACCCCTACAGTTCGGCTTTTGGTCTCCCCTATGAAGAAGAAAGGAGGGTAGAAGAAGGGAAGTTGGAAGTCCCCGAGAAAAAGAAGAGAAAAGTAATAAAACTTCAAAATACGGGAACTTTTAGAAAAGTTTACCTTTAAAAGATGCCGGAATTCTTGACTGGAAAAGATGTTGAAGATGGCCGGAAAAAGGTTGCTGGAGGTCGCCGGAAAAGTGGCCGGAAATTGATGGCCGGAGGTGGTGGCAGGAGCAAGGCAGGGCGGTGCAAGGCAGTTGCGGAGGCTTGCGGGGGGCTGCTGCAAGGCTTGTGCAAGGTTACTGTAAGGGCTGTGCAAGGGTGCTCGGCAGGTGTAGGCGAGGGCTTGCAGGGGCTGCGCGCAGGTGTCGGCAGGTGTGCGGAAGGTTATCGGCAGGTGTGCAGGGCTCTCGGCAGGTGCACGTAGGGCTCTCGGCAGATGTGCGGAAGGCTGTGGGAGAGGCTTCAGTAGATGCTCGGTAGGGCTCGGCAGATCTCGGCAGATGCGTAGGGGCAGGCTCAGGGTAGGCACAAGGCAGGGGCCAGTTCAAATCCGACGGCCAGTTCAGGGGTTTTTCGGCCGGTTCTGGTGGTTCCGCCGCCGGTTCTGGGCTCCTTGGGACTAAGGCTTCAATATGTGGAGCGGTGGTTACCGGATTTTGAGGGTTACGAAATTAGGGTTTTCAAGGTTAGGGCTTCGTGCTGATAACGTGTTTTAGAGAAACTGAAATTGAGAGGAATTTGCTATGTATTCTCATTGATAATAGGGGTCTCTTTATATAGAGGATTACAATGCATAGAATCTCAATCATACAAGGAAAGTAACCTTACATTGAATAGGAATCTAGATCCTTCTAATGTAACTCTATTACCACTAGGTTAAGTAACCTAGAGTTTGAGCCAAACACAAATTAGAGATTTACTTGAACATATCATAATTATAAAATACTTTATATTTAAAAAACATAATTAAAAACAATAAAATAACATAGCATTTAAACTTATAGCCCTAAGGGTTGGAGATGGTAGAAATTATAACTGACAGGACCCGCCCCAAATTTCACCCTGAAATCCGAGGTGGCCCTGTGGGGCCCACCTTAGGAATAATTCTACCGAAATTTCAGCAGAGTCACTCCTAAAAATGGACTACCCAAAACCTGTAGAAACACATTCACACTTCTAAACAACCTTTGAAAAACTCCTGGAGCCACCCTGCTCCCAAAATCCGAACAACTCCACAATTTAGAGTATCAAATTATCCAAGTAACTCAAATTACAACCAAGTCATAGGTTACAATATTAATATAAAAGTCTCAAGGTTATCATAGTAGTCTAAAGTCACAAGAACAACGATAAACAAAGTAGGTTAGCAAGTAACCTACGAAGGATAGATAACAGCGGTGGTGCTACGCCTCAACTCCTAAAGCCGAATAGCTACACTGCGAACTAGGCATTTGAAACCGAAGGGCCTAGGGGAAAGTACATAAAAACATTAGCGTGAGTGGACAAGAATAAGTAATTATAAAGAAAATGGACTTTATGCTTGCCCACATTTATTCCTTTAAAAACTCGATGCATGCAACAATGAAGGAACACAAACCAACTGATGTTCAGCTCAAGAAAACCGACTAGCCCCGCTAGTCACAACAACCAATTAAAAATATTGAAACTCCGATACTCAAGAAAATAAGACCAGCCTCGCTGGTTAAGGGAAATCGGACTTGTCCCGCTAGTCAAAAATAATATAGTAAGTAGGGGAAGATGATAGTCATACGAATGAGCCTCCCAAGCTCGAGTGATAGTCTCCCAGGCTAAAGTACTCTCATACTCCCGTATATACCCTTACGCCACTAAGTATAGCGATTAGGATACTAGGCTTCAGCATTACTATCACAAAGACAGTAACCAGCGCCACAAAGGCGGACGGGCTTCTGTGATCCCATCATGTCGCCACAAAGGCGGACTCAATGCTAGCATGATAAAAATCACCCCAAGGTATGGCACAAGAAAACATGCATAACCGAAAATCCATAAATACATAAGGCTTCCCAATCTCTCGCAAATGAATTTCCAACGACGTGTCCCACACGCCAAGATAACTCAAGTTCAAAATCAGAAAGGCGAGACTAAATTATAAATCGTATATCAAAAACAAAACCAAATCCAAAATCATCATCAAGGCATTCCAAATGTCCAAACCAAAAGTCGATAAATAAATAAGAAATATAACTCCATCGAAAACCCCATTTCAAAAATCTCAAATCGACGAATAGAAATATAATTAATTCCGAAAACCACCTCGGAAAATAATTCATCGAAAATCAATATAAATCGTAAATTCAAATTCAAGCGTAGAAAACTCTCGTTCTAAAATCATGATGGAAAATCCTATCAAAATTCCAATAAACATTCAAAACCAAATAATATCCGAAACAAATTAATATGCTCAACGAATAGTATGATAAATAAGTAAAGCATTAGTTCAAGAAATAAATGCATGCATCATTACTTAAAACAAAAGTCCACTCACAGTATACGGCTAACGTGGTATCCAAGCGTAAGGATCCTCGTCAAGCGATGGGCCGGTACCTCGTCCTGTACACAATTATATTCCATAAACAACAATTTGACAAATAAATAACAAAACTCGAAAACCCTATGTCACGCCCCTGATTTTTAACAAAAATAAAAATCGATATATATAATCCCATAATTATACATGCGTGAACGTTCAGTCATCAATACAAATACCTGGAACATCTTTCCCTTAAACAAGTATATACTGATGCCCTGAACCAATCCAAGTTAATATACACTCGCTCCACAGAGTTATATATTACACAAATTTACGAATTAAATTGTCATCACAAAATAAAACGTAAATGCTCCTCAGAGCTTACTACATAGCGGAAGTCATACACTGGCAAAGCCAACAAAATTTGCTTCCTACCCGTTCTGCTGCCAACAAGCTACCTCAGCTTCAGCCACGATTTTCCTGACCTGCAGGATTAACCCCTACACCGTTTGAATGGTGCACCGGGGTTGCCAAACAACAAACCCGGTAAGCTTTTGCAAGCCCGTATGAGTAACTCATGAACATCAATCAACAACTCACATCAATCTACTTAAGGAACTCATGCAACCATGATTCCTTCTAACATTCCATATCCTTTCCACAGAAAGGACAACATGAGTCACCGCCGTGACAATGTTCTATTTGCTAACTTAACCATCAAGTAGAAATTCAAGCCTCATCTAGACAATTAAAGAAGAATACCATTGGAACTCTCCTTTAAACTACATACCTATGAGTCTCCAGCAACCTCGACCGTTACTCCCATAAGCTATCATGGCAGACAGACTAGAGCTCTATTGAAATCGTAATCACTCGTCCTACCAAGGACGTGATTACCTATTTCCTGCCTTGGTCACCATCTGCGACCTATCACCATCTGTGACATATGATTTCAGACCCCGTCTGATCATGAAATCAAACATCAAGGTTGCCACCTGCAACCTGTCACCATCTGTGACATATGACCTCCAGACCCCGTCCGGTCTCAAAGTCGAACGTTAAGTAAGTCACACCTGACCTAAAACGTTACTAACATCTAATCTCGGCTTTCCTTATCCCTGCTCACCATCTGTGACTCTTGGTACAAAGACCAATACATTTAAATGAGTCACGCTTGACTCACAAATGTAACATCAAACATCAATACATTTCAACAATAGAAAACATCTTTTTCCACAATATTGTTTCCATGAAAAGTCACATTCAACAATAATATAAGCATCATCATGCATATTATTCATCAAATACCATCCACAGGAATATATATATTTCACGTAAATATATATATATACGTAGTCATTCGCTCAGGAATGGCTACTAATACCAACTATAGTTTGCAGTTAAATAATTAACGCCAAAACAATAATGGTACTTCTGTTCATAAAGATCCTTGTGAGATTTACTCACCTCGAATTCCCGCTGCGTCTTCAACCAAGAACAAAGCGGCCAAATCCGCCAATTAACCATCCAAATACTTCGTCAAGTACCTACTCACAAACGGTCTCCACTTAGTAACGATTCACATTTGATTTAAGTCCGAAACCCCTGTTTTGAACTAAAATCCCCAAAGTGGCGCCAATCGAGGCAAAACCACATCCGAGACCTCCCAAGGTCACCGGAACACTTCCACGATCGATGTGTCCAAACCACAAGTCGATCGGATACTCAAATCCTCACGGATCGAATAAATTCATCGATATGAAACGATAAAAATCATAACAAATTCATTCGAACTCCAAAACTTTCATATTATATATCGAAACGCTCGTATCAACGAGTAGAAGACATATAATACCAGAAACAGTCCAATACGTGGCCGGAACGCCGCCACAGGAGGTGGCGCACCGCCGCCGACCAAAACTCATTATTTCACAAAACTCCCAACATCAAAAAGCTTCATCTAAGCATGCTTGTGAAATCTCATAACTAGCTCGAAGTCAGAAAACAACCATAAGGGATCGAAAACTACCTCACAAGCCGTGAACAGTAAACCAAACTGAGTTGATCGAGTTTTCACGTGTATCCTTCCAAACAACCACCACAGATCGCACAAGGAGGCTGCTGCGAACTCCCCAGGCAAAGGTTGAAGCGCCGCCGACGTTGGAAGCCGGAAAACCAATCGGGTCCAAGAACACCCAACTGCACCGCCTTGCAGCGCCGCCGTGGAGGAGAATCGAAGCTAGAGGACACCAGAGGGACGACCAGACGGAGGTGGCGAACTGATCTGGAGAGTTTTCGTCGCCGGAGACCGCCGCAGTTCGCCGGAAAAGTCGGGTCGGATCCGCCGGGTTCGGGTCGGGTCAGACGGAAAACTCAGATAGTGAAGGTATCGATCGAGAGAGAAAGAGAGAGAAAAAAAGGTTTCCGGAAATGGAAACTGAAAATTATGAAATTAATTTCTGATTTTCTCTATTTATACTAAAACGGAAACTTCTTCCGATAGCCATAACTTTCTCATACGAACTCCGATTCCCGCGTTCCGCATGTCCACGAACTCGTATCGACGCGCTCTACAACTTTCGTGAAGGAAGTTTCCCGAGAATCCCAACGTACAAAAAGTCAAACTTCACACGACCCCCTAAACTGTGAAATTCAAATAATTATACGGACGAAAACCATTCCACTTTACATACAATCTACGAATAAAGCACAATAACAATTATTCGTATAACTGGTCCATTATTAATTACCAAAATTAAATAACAGAAATCCAGGTCATCACACCCTATCTCCATTTCTTTCCGGATTCAAGCCAAACTCCAGCACTAATATCAATCCGTTGATTAAAGTATTCCATAGCGGAAACAAGGAAAATCCGAAGATTGGATTCCCACAAATCAACATCCGAAACTCCAAACTTCGAAAATTCACAATCAATGTCAAACTTCTCCAAAATTCACCAAAAATCACAAATCCAACCTCTATAACAAATATATGAATTAATTAGCTAAAAATTCGAAATTAAAAAGCTGCCCCACGTGCCGCCGCAGCCACCGTCACCAACTCCAATGGCCACCAAATTTTTGCAGCACCACCTACTCAACAAGCCTAACAATTTTCTCAACTGCAACAAATTCCAATTTTACCTTGAAGGGCTCCAATTTGGCTGGTGAACACGAGCCCAGAAATTTCAAAACCCTAGTTTCGAAATTTCTTCGATTCTGTCTCCACACCGCAAATCGAGGCAAAAGGCTTGGGGGAAAATGATCGACGGTTCGAGGCGCATCAATTGGACCAAGAATTGTCGTCGCAGACAACCGAAATCGGAAGGAAATGCCGAACTGCTATAGTAATCTTCTTAGCTTGAATTCTAGCTTCTCCGGCCAAATCGTCGTGACCCACGACCGCAGGCGTATAGGAGAGGAAGAGAGGAGTCGACCGCCACCCGGGGCTCGCCGTTTGGTGGCCGGACGACTGCAATTCAAAGGAGGAAAGAAAGGAGGCCGACACAGGGAAGAGAGGGAGAGGAAGAGAGAGAAAGTCGGGGGAGAGGAGAGAGAAGGAGAAAGAAAAGTTACCCGGCCACAGTAACTTTTCAAATTTATACCAACCTACCATGAACAGTAAATTTTGTATTTCGCTTATAACTTTCGCATACGAACTCTGATTTTTTACGTACCACATATGCACGCGCTCGGTTTAACGTCATCTACAACTTTCATGAATAACATTTTCTCAAATTTTGACTCGAACAAAAAGTCAACTTTTAGGGCCACCAAAAGTATTGAAACAAGGTAAAAAGTGAAAGTAGTTGTCGTTGACCGTCCAAATGACTAGTAAACGGGTAAATTGAGATACGGGACGTTACAATAACCCTTACTATTTGTGTGAATTATAATGATTATCCGGGGCTATTTTAGGCCTCCACAGCTTGTATTGACTCACACTTCTCAAGGACATGAGCTTCATCAAAGGCGATGAAGGATGTCCGTCATCCAACCACCAATAACCACCAGTTTCTCCATCTCGTACTCTGTGTAACCATACTACTAGCAAAACATAACATGTAGCACCACCACCACCACCACCATACAGAACTATTTAAAATCAATCGAAAAGGTTTTATTATCAATTTTATTCTTTATTTTTTCTTCTAATACTTGAAAATGACACTTCGAGCTAGTGAAATGTCCACACGATCCTGAATGAAGAAATTAGATATGGAAAACTCCTACCCATTAGTTTTTTCCTTAATTATTGAGTGAAAGCCAATGAAATATTTGTCAGTTATGTTCTATTTACAGTTGTTGAAAAAGTTAAGAGCCGAACAAAATCAATTATAACCGATGACTATAAAATACCGGAAATAAAACTAAAAGTGCATGGGAGCACCGATTGTTATTCATAGATGAAATATATAGTTACACAATGTAACTTGCCGTGATTGATATATAACTATCGTAGTCGACAAGCTATAATTTCAAATCATTCATTTGCTAGCTTGAACCTACCACCCAATTTTTTTTACACAACATATGTACATTTTTATTAAGATAGTACAACAAAGAACAAATGGGCAAACTCTCCAAACCAGCATTTAGTAGCAAGAGAATATCATAAAAAGAGTGTACAAGAACCGCTGCCATCTGCATATAATTTTTCTCTTGCCTCGTCATTTATCTTGTCATGCCTGGTGCCACAATCGGAGCTTGCGTAACTCCTCGCTTTTGTCTGTCCATGTTAGCTTCCCAACCTTCATTATTTTCCAACAAAACAACATATATTAATCGCCCAGAAATGTACCAACTAAAAGATCGATTAATAACTTAAAGAAACGATGTAGGTCAATGCATGGAGATCATTTCATTATGAAGTTTTAGTACAAACCCAGCAACATGTTCATATATATAATAACAACCCTAGATGACGACATAGGTTGCTATATGAAGATATCAAACGTGCAGAAGATGCTTACTGAGGCTCGAATTGACCTGGTCGTAGTCTTATTCTGCTGGAATTTGGAGTTGTTTTCTGATTTATGGTTACAAGTTGCATAAATAAGTCTGGATAAGTATAGTAATTGTTCCCTAGTTGAACAATTAGGCCTTATTGATAAAGATATTATCATATATTATCATATATTATCATTTTCCATGCTGAAAAATAATATTTTGCAGAAACTATCTGCTACTAAACAATGATGGATGGTCCCTTGATTAGGCCTTCAGGTTCTAATGGATTGAAAACAAGGTAGTATTGGTACATGCATAGGGTAAAGGTTATCATAATAGTTACTTAGTTAGAACATCAAACCCAAAATTAACTCGTAAAGCTTCACATTTTCGAGGTGGGATGTGCTCTCTGTAGTTTCTTATTTATTCCCAACTTATTTTTTTTTTCTGCACTACAGATATATAAAACTCATACCAGTTAAACCCATGATGAGCGTTCAACTCTACTTCTCCCAATTCCTAGACCTTTACCCCCTTCTAATGACCCTAACATGCCATGTTCAATCTAAAACCACTAGCTTCTCAAATATTATATTATATACTACAGTGGTCTAGTGGTATGAGTCTTCGATCTTTTTTTTAAATAGAACGTATTTGAGTTTGTCTCTTGTATTCATCTAATCTACTAATTGCTGTGTAATAGAAAATGGACTTACTATATTACTAATCTTATGAAATTAACTTGAGGGTCATGGTCAATATAATGTGAGATATATATTGAGATCGAGAAGTTAATCAAATAGCTAGTAGTATTCTTACGCTAACAAAAGAAGGTTTTTTTTTTTTTTTTTGGATAATAAGAAGGTAGTTAGTAAAAAAGAACAACAACAACAACAACCAAAAAGATGAGAAAGAAGGTATTACCTATTCCCATATCAAAACCACGATTCCTGAGCTCTCTGTACTCTTGACAAAGTGCACAAGTAGCACAGCAGAAATGAACTAGGCAATCCACACAAGGTGCTTCTTCCAAGTCGTACTGACCTCTCAACTTCGACCGATAGAAACACGAGTACAAGCAAGCAAGACCAGTAGTTGAAAGAAGAATCCCATAACAAGTTCCCTTTTGAGCACAAGCTGCAATACACACCAGCAATAAAACAGATTAATTAGACTAGACCATACAGAAAGGTCACACGCGCATAGCATATATATTGTTTTAGAATTTGACCATCCTACCCAAAATCAATTGGCAATGGGTGGAGAGATTCAAAATATTTATTGCGACGCAAAACTTTAAACTTCACATGTGACAGGACTAAAGCCAAACACGTGAAGCATGTCTAGCCTAACCCTGAGCTAAGACATGGATTGTTTACTCTAATACCAAGTAGAGGTTAAGTGGCTGCTTACATGAGGAACCTTGATCCACTATCTCAGCTATCTGGCCGAATGTGATGCAAGGGCAAAAGAAAGTGATCAGACCTTCAAAATTGATCAAATGGAAACCAGTATTTCGTTAGAAACAAAAAGTAACAAAATCAATGATCAAGACTAACCATATACATACACATATATATACTATAGACGACGACTCCCTTTCACTTACAATTTGCAGGATCATCACAACAATGGCAAAGACCACTTGACCACTCCCCTCCTACATGACGAGCAGACCGCACCGTACTTACTACATATGGAGGAGCATAGACTCTTGGTGCACCATGAGGACTCAAAGCTGGAACATGTCCTGGAATATGGTGATCATGATCACCTACATATTTCTCATGGTCAGGAGCTGTAGGATACATTTTTGGGCTAGCTACTTAATCGACTTAGTGCCTATTCTATGTAATGATTTGAGTTTGCATTTTGAGTACTAGTTATTCCTAACTATATATATAACAGGCCTGTAGCTATAGGAGGTGTGGATAGAAGTTTGGTGGAAGCAGCCATAGGCTTAAATAAATATATTCATCTGATATAGACAACCTAGAATTGTTGAATCTATTGGAAAATAAAGCTTATTGAGAAATTTTAACAAACGGTTGGGGGGCAAAAATGCAAAGTTGAAGTACCCCAATTGTCCGATTCATGAAGTTGTTTAGAATCTTCAGTGAGACAAGTGGCTCAGAGACTTGGACTATGGTGCATTGACTTGAGCTTTGTTTATGTTTATGTTTAGAGAAAAATTCAGTCACCGTCCCCACAATATGCTGTCAAGGCCAATTTGATATCCGAACTCTCAAAAGAATCAATGTGATACCCAAAGACCTAAATTGGCATCAACGTGATACTTCCGTAAAAAATTTCTAACGGCTCCGTCTGTTTGCTGACGTGGCAAGCACGTGGATCCCAAAAAAATGTGAAATGACCAATTTACCCCTGTTTTAATTATTTTTTTTCTTTTCATTTCTTTTCATTTCTTCTTCTTCTTCTTCTTTTTTACAACATAAAAAATCAATTCCATTCCACTAATTTAACAATCCATACAGAGTAATCTCTCAGTATCCAACTCTGCAAATTCTCATCATTCTGGTTCCTAAGACTTCATGTTATAAACAATTAAACCAAACATCTTATCCTCGTCCTTCATATCAACAAGAGCAAAGCTGATCTTCTATGCTGAAACAGAGATGACCCAAATCTGGAGGAATCATCCCACTTCTACAGTTCTCAAATCAAAGCTCCATAGTTCCAGTTCTCAATCCAACAAATAAGTATGAATACAAAAAACAATCCAAAGCAGCTATAGTTCTTAGACCCTTGAGTAACACAGTTTATCCTTCCGATCATCCAATTCTTATCATTCTTGAATTCAGGTTTAACCAACAACCAAAATCGTACTAAGAGGTTTCTTTATGATAAGAAATTAACTGAAGAACATCAATTGATCAATACACCACATCAAACTTCGAACACACACAGTAGCCTCAAAATCCCCAAAATTCCAATTCGTCCAATCATAATCAAAACTGAAAATTGATGGCACAATCATGTAGAGCTCGACAAATAGAGGAACACCAATACCTTATTTATCGTCAACAGTTGCCGGAAAACACATAACATGACCGGAAAACTCAGAAACTTCTCCCATTTGATTCTCTCTTTCAAGTTAATGGATGGACACAAAGATACCACAGGCTTCTTCACCTTGCCAAGACGAAGCTACTACCACCGGTCTCGCTTGCAGCCGTGGCCGGAGTCGGAAAATAGGTCGAAGAACCCGAGAAGCTTTCGGGCACAATCATGTAGAGCTCGACAAATAGAGGAACACCAATACCTTATTTATCGTCAACAGTTGCCGGAAAACACATAACATGACCGGAAAACTCAGAAACTTCTCCCATTTGATTCTCTCTTTCAAGTTAATGGATGGACACAAAGATACCACAGGCTTCTTCACCTTGCCAAGACGAAGCTACTACCACCGGTCTCGCTTGCAGCCGTGGCCGGAGTCGGAAAATAGGTCGAAGAACCCGAGAAGCTTTCGGGCTTCTATTCTCTGTCACCGGAGCTTGTCTGTGAAAACCAAAGCCACAGGGATGACAACAATGAACCAGAATATTAACCAAGAGTTTCTACTTTGCTGCTTGAGGAAGAGAGCAACCAAGAGTTTGAGGCTCTTCGATTGACAACCCAGAAAGTAAAGCCCAAACAGATCGATTAGAACCTTGCTCCGTCGTCTTCGATCTTGTCTCCGCCGCCTCCTCCAGTGGGAAACAACGGCGTCGTTTTGGGGATGGTGATCCTCGTCGTCTTCTGAATCGACGGCTGCGGTGGCATCGTCGTCGTCGATGTTGGTGTCCGAATCGACTGGTCGTGGAGGAGTACCAATAGCTGCTATGGATATAAAGGCATGAAAAACCCAAAACCCAGAAAAACCAGAACCAAGAGAGAGGAGAGAGAGAGAGAGAGAGATGGAGCTTTGTGCTCCATTCTGTTTTTTTTTTTTTTTTTTAATTAGTTAGTAGTAAAAGACTATTCTACCCTTCCATATAGGATCCACGTGTTTGCCACGTCAGCAGACAAACGGAGCCGTTTGAGATTTTGGACGGAAGTATCACGTTGATGTCAAAATAGGTCTTTGGGTATCACATTGATACTTTTGAGAATTCGGGTATCAAATTGGCCTTGACAACATAGTTTGGGGACGGTGACTGAATTTTTCTCTTATGTTTATGTTAGCAAAAATGCGTTCCTCGTCATTCGCCGAGTTATGTTTATGTTTATTTTGTCTGTCACAAATGACGTCAGCCAGTTTGAGACTTTGAATTGCAGTAAGACGTACTATAAGTTCATATATGAAAATATATGAAAGAAAGATGAAAGGTGTCCATATAAGTTCGAGTCACCATGGGGTAGCAAAAGATTTCACTTATTCTCTTTTTATTGAAGAAAAAGAAAAAAGAAAAAAATACTTCCAAGAAAAACATGCAACGGTCTCTCAAAATCACAAAATTATATTTTCTCTCTTCAAGGAAAATGATCAAAAAAAAATTATGAAAGAGGACTTCTCAAGAGTACTACAAATAATAATAAAAAAAAAAGCTAGCCAAAGAAACAAATGACTTGCTAAAAGATTTAGCTTCATAGAACACGTCATTTTCCTAGAAATATTGTAAATAGCTACTCCGCAAGCTAATTTAGTATGGTCGGCTGGATAAGTTCCTTTTTACAAGGAAAAAAGAAACTCGAGTATCTTCATCCAATGCATCAGAATTGGTGTCTTTATATCAATCACAATCAAAGAGAGTTAATGATGCATTGATTCTCACTTTCTTTTGGTATTCCTTATCTTTCACTTTCCTTGAAATTTTGGTATTTTGAAATAGTGGGGGATTGTTGGAATTTAGTTAGAATATTTCAAATACCTGCTATTTTTAAAACCTCATTTGAACCGTTATTTGCAGATAGTAATAGCCATTAATTCTTTTTGTGTCATTAACTCTCTTTGATTGTGATTGATATAAAGATTTCATCAGTTTTATTCATATACCATTCATTTGGTCAAATTAACTCTGCAATTATATGGGTTCATTCCTTATTTGATACCTTCTGTTTTTGATTCTTCCTAATCAATGTCATAATATTCCTTTCGGTTACATAAGTTACATAGCTTGATTGCTATTGTTAATTTGTCATCGCATTGATCATTCCTGCCATATATGTAATCCCTAGCTTTCCAAATAAAAACATACAACAAAAATTCAATCTCCTTTGTTTCCTTTCCGAGCTTAAAGTATTCGTGTGTTTCCTTTAATTTATCTATTCCACCAAAAGAAAGTTTCAAGCTGTTCGATACGATCCAAGTATTGCGAGTGTACGCCTACAAGGATCGAGGTTGTTGTACCCTGGAGCCTGGAGGGTAGGGCGCCACAAACCTGCTACACCGAGACATTGTCTCCGAGGGGCGAAATCTACTCTTAAGGGCAGTGTTTACACGCCTCAACCTTAAACTCTTTTTGAATGATGTGTTCCTTGGAAACCTACAATTGAAGAGATAAGTCTTATAATTCTTGTTATTTTAATCTATATGACAATAAAATAATGATAATTATTTATTATTAATATATATTGTATTTTTGAGATTTTGTAGGAGAATCAAAATCTGGTGACGGAAGTAGCATCCATCGACCAAATTTCCAACAATACATTCATCAAGTTTAGCTTCTCTGACTTCTCTCCAATAGAGTCTGTTTTGGCTGGAAAATTATATGATACTTGATGTGAGATTTTATTATCAAAATGCAACTTTCAATAAGCAAATTGTAAAAAAAAAAAAGGAATCTAGCTAGTAATTAAGAATTGAAAAATTGTTGTGCTGTTGACCCTAGAAGAGGACCCCAGAACTGTGTTCTTCCTTAAGAATAATCCTTGCTTTCACACCTGATAATTTGGTAGGAAATTGTTGTACTGTTGTTGTCCAAGTGGGTATTTAACACAGTCAAGTATAATCCTTTTTTTTTTTTTTTTTTGATGGCAAGTCAAGTATAATCCATTGCTTTTAGTCAATTATGACAAAAACCAAAATTGTGCTAAAAAACAAAAACAGAATGGTTAAAAAATAAATTAAAAGACAATCTTCACGACTCCACTGGGGATCGAACCCAGAATCTCTGGTTTCGTAGACCAGCGCCTTATCCATTGGGCCATGGAGTCACTTTGGAAGACATGGCGAAGAAAATGTTTATAAGATCCTTAATTCAATGTTGGTGGACCAAGTTGATATTGAATTTAACTCGTTAATCGATTTTGAGCTGTGGTATGCTCAGCTCTTAAGCTTGTGATGGACCGCTACAAGTCACAGAGTGGAAGAGATTAAGATTTTCTTGCTTCTTGTAAGGACATGCCGCGTGATGTAATCCCGTTGTGCATGAGATTGCTCGATATGCTATACATGTCGACGGTGCGTGTGTTTGGTTAGAGGTAGGCCGCCAGGGCGCTACATATGAGTGTATTGCAAATGACCCACTCGTAACTAAACATCGTGTTTAATGGACAAACCTCTCACATACTATGCATGTGGTGAGTCAGGTATTGAAGAGAAAGTAAAGTGGGAGAAAAATGTGTTGTGTTAAGTATAAAGTCATAAAAACAATCCAAGCAAACCCAAACTCAAACTCGAAAAAAACAAAAAAAAATATTAGACTGCTCTTAAATCAGAACTAAATTCTATATTGACGTTCGGTTCGGCTCTACCAATCACGCACCTGTTCAGTAAATTTTCTGCTCAACTGTTATTGGAACTGAGGCCTCATTTGGTTCATTGGAAAGAAAATTGATTATTTGGTCTTTCCTATGAGCATGGAAAAATAAATTTCTTATTAGTTTCCCCACCAATGTTTGGGAACGCCCGGGAAGTAATTGAAAAATGTATTTTACTTTCATTTCCAATATTTAATTTGTGCGTGAATAGGAAGGAAGATATGTAACATAAATTTTTCAATTCGATCTTTCCTTATTATCAAAACATAAGGGCGCGTCCTGTAACGTTTTGCAAAACAATTTTTTAAAAACTGTTTTGTAAAACAAAAACAGGAAATTAAATTCTGTATTTTCTGGATTTGAGAATGCGTTCGGTGGCTAAATTTTCAAAATAGTTTTCTAAAAATGAAAAACAGAAAACGCGTCTGGTATGAAAATTTTAAATGTGACAAATTTACTTTAAGAAATAAAGTAACTGATTAATTTAAAATTAATTCCTCAAAATATTCAAAACAAAGTTGTCATATCATCATACAATCCAAACTTTGTCGAAAAAAATCATACAATCCAAATAAAAATTGCATTAAAAATTGATTATCACCTAACAATCTAAGGGTGAGGGATAAAATCTTGCCACAAGTCTTCTGCAATTTCATTTCTAACATTAGTCATCTGTGCAAGGTTCTCTTGTGACATATCTAAGTTCGTTGGTGTATTGTTTTCCTCCTCAAAAATCATATCTTCTACATCAAAAGCTTCAAACAATCTGTCACGACGAGCTTCCTTCCGAATAAAATTGTGTAAAACACAACATGCAATAGGTATACGTCGTTGCCTTCTTGGAGGATAATTAGGCATATATTTTAAAATTGGAAAACGCGCTTTCAATACACCAAAACATCGCTCAATTACATTTCGCAATGAAGAATGTCTGTAGTTGAACAATTCCCTAGGGCCTCTCGGTGTACGACGAGGTCCTCTGTAATCACGCAAATGATACCGCTCACCTCGATAAGGAGCTAAGAATCCTGGCATGTTTGTGTATCCAGCATCCACAACATAATAATATCCTGTTTTTTTTTTTTCAAAATTATTTTGTGCATGTCAAAATCAAAGTAAAGCATATGTATTTTTAGTTTAGACAGCCACAAAAAAAAGTTACGTGGTTTATTACCTTCATTTGGAAATGGAAATTTATTTTCTGGCCTGGTCACTGCATCTGCAAAGATCCTAGAATCATTTGCAGTCCCTTCCCATCCAGTGTAAACAAAGGTGAACATCATGTCAAAAGAGCATGCACACATGACATTTTGGGTAACAAGAACCTTCCTACCACGATATGAAGTTTGTTTCTGAGCTGGAGCCCATGCAGCGACATGTGTTCCATCAATTGCCCCAATACATTTCTGTCATAAAATAAATAAATATTAGGGAGCAAATAAAACAAAATAAAACACAAATAACTTCATTCATAATAATTCTTTACCTCAAAATATGGATAAAACTTTGGATTGTTCAAAATTTCAGGAGGTGTTTCTCCTTGACTTTGAGGACGTATAATCTGTGGTGATAACATACACAAGGCTGCTAATACACGCTTAAACTGTCGATGAATAGTGTCCTTTGATCGTTGAAAGCGCTCAGCAGCCATTCTCATACGCTCACTATGAGATACTATATATAAGAAAATCGCCACGGCTTCTTGGACACCTATATGTCGATCATCTTCTAATAACTTTAAACTCTTAAGCGTGCAACACAACCTTTGAAATACATGTTTATCCATGCGAAATGAGTCATATATTCTATCTGGATGTCCATTCAGCAACTCTTGCACATATTCAGCTCCAGATAAAATCGATGTATGGCAAGGAACCTTGTCTATGTATGAAGACCAATAATCATAAATGTTCATACAAATGATCATGTGTTGTGCCATTTCGTCTAGTTCTGAAGAACTATCCGAGTCACTATCTTCCATGTCTATAATCATCTTTAGTACCTACTAAAAAAATTCAAACAAATAGTGAATTCAAACAAGAAAATTAATAAATATGTTTCTACCATGCAAGGGAACGGCAGAGTCCATACAAATCATGAAACAAATATACATACATTCCATGAAGCCAAATGCATAGTTTCCATCAACCAAGCAATCTCATAAATTCATATGTGTCCAAATTACATATCAAAAACACCTTTTTGAATAAACTATCTTGGGGATTAGTATTATCTGACACATTTGACAAACTGAAGATCCTTGGTTTTGTTTTGTAACATGCTGGGCTTAATCTAATAACAGAAAAATCTTGCTCTTGACACACTATGTCAGGAACTAAGAGATGACATAAGGACGAGTGTTCACATATCAAATAAGAAGGATTGTAAGCAAATAAGAAATAGTATTATTGCTATCAAATCATATTATTATTGTGAGGCATATTTCTGGACAAAGCTTTTTCAATGAATAGAGAGCAGCCTTTCAGAATCAACATAAACAATGACTTATAACTTGGCACTAATGAGACAATATCAAAATAACCAAGCAGAACAATGACAAGAATCAAGTACAACGAATCAAATGTAATTCAAAGCTCCAGCAAAGACCAATATATATAGGATATATAAACTAAATCAAATGTACTTCAAAGTTCCAGCCAACGAATCAAATGTACTTCAAAGTTAGTCCATAATATAAATGGTAATCATATGATATATATCCACTTTGAACAAAAGAACAAAAGAACAGTCAATAGAACAAAAGAACAGCCCAAAAAAAATCCAAATCATGTTCCAAGCTATCTAAAAAAACCCCTAAACAAAAAGCAAAAGAATACCAGGAGCAGTAGCGTCAAAACGAGTGTGGGTAGAGAGGCCGCCTTTGCTTCTGTCTTCCTACCTAGTTTTGGCAGTAACACATCAGTAAATTCATAAAATTTAACAAAGATTGACATGTTTTCGACAGCAAATTCAGAATGAGGGAAAGATTGAAGTAAATTCAAGATTTAGGAGAAGACTATCATACCTAGAGCAGTAGAGTCCAAACGAAGCTCTGCTTCCTGGAGAAGATGAACGCGACTAGATATGGATTGTCAGAGAACAATGAATCGATGAATATATAGAGCCTTTGGGCAAAACTTTGCCGCGCTCTCATCCCGCGCTGCAATCTTTTACGGAAACAAGAAATCCCGCTCTTCTCTTTCAGCATCCCGCGTTTCACAAATTTAGGATTCTATTTTCAAAGAATGAAGGATACGCTGATATATCGTTTTGGAAAATATAGACTAAAATTGATTCTGTATTTAAGATAGAGTTTTCATCGGATTAGGAATTCAATCTGCCAGACGCGTTCTACGGCTGTTTTAGGATTTGTAAAACAGAAAACTGTTTCCAAAAACAATACCGAACGCGCCCTAAACAATTCAAGATTCAAAAATTTTTTGTATAAAATTGGTAAAAATAACCTTTAAAATGATTTTTAGAGTAGGAAATTAATGTGCAATTAATGCAGGAAAAATATGAGGGAAAATAAGTTTTTTTTTCTTTGAAAGGGGGATGATGTGACTGCCCTCAAGTCTTGATTAATGAAACTGCAGAATACATGGAGGGACATAGAGCCTAAACGCCACAGTATAATAAGCATATAGAGAACATTCTAAAATAATACCAAAAGTTTCTACAAAATCTAAGTATTCTAAAAAAGTTTCTACAAAATCTACGTATTCTAACTTGCACCAACTAGCAACGAGTGCACAAGTGGCTACTCCATTTGTTTTAACAGAGCGGTGACATAACGGAAAGATAACTTTGTCACGAAGAAGCATAATTACAAATAGCACAACTTTCCTATTATGTTGCCGCATGGAAATAAATCCGGCAACACTCCATTTCATCTTACCACTAGGAGGTTGCGTCCATTCGATCAAGTAAATGGCTAGCCGCCTCGCTAGGCCAGACAAGAAACATAAAGTGTGCAATCTAGGACAGAGCCCACTTCGCCCTACCAAAAAATAATACGGACTTATTACCGGCATATAGTCACGTCTAATTAAAGGTAAAAAATAATAAAACATAAAAGCAAATGAGTTTGGGCCAAAAGCCAAAACCCAAGCCCAAAAGTCTGTTGAATATTCTAGACATGTGACTTTTAGGTTCTCCCATAAAGATAATAATTGTGTAGAGAGTAGAGACTCATATGCAAGTTTCTTGGGAGATTCATGCAGTTGGAAGGTTCATAAAGGAGTCAACAATTGCAAGTGGGTTAATGATGGTGGAGCATGAATGAAGTCTGTTGAATATTCTAGACATGTGACTTTTAGGTTCTCCCATAAAGATAATAATTGTCTCTATACATTCCTATGAAGGAATCAATAATTGCAAGTGGGTTAATGATGGTGGAGCATGAATGAGCATTTAATGAAGTCATCTAAAGGTTTCCTCCTTTGTCAATATAATGAGAGGTCATTTGCTCATTCTAGTGATCTAATCTTATCCAAGTTGAGAGTGTAGTAGTTGTTAGGTAGCAAAACAAGTGTGAGAGAGTTTCCTTCAATGAAAATTATTCTATGCACCGACGATGCAAATAACCCAACACTTATAAGATGATCTCAACTCTTGATATTTATAATTAATATTTTATTAATAACCTAAAAGTGTATTTAATATAATCTAACCATCCATTTATGTCGGTGCAAGTGTACGTCGGTGCACTGAATACTCCCTAGTGTTCTTGAAGTTGTGTATCTCTTATACCCACCTATTATTTCATAGTAGAATCCGGTGTTCCATTTCCTTTACTCTTTTATTTCTTTGCATATTTATCCTTTTGTGGTTCGAGTCGTTACTTCCATTCTATTACTTTTTCCAACATAGTCATCAAGTCCAAATCGGAATTGCATTCTGCCGATATCTCTACGCCTCCATCTCGCACGAGGAGATTCCGGCCATCCCATCTCTGGCAGCAAGCCCGCCGCCTCCTACTTGGCACCGAGTAGCTGCTGATCGTTCCTCCACCCCTCTATCATCCCCATCGTGCGGGCAAGAAGCACTGCACCTCTCAACCACCCTCTTCCTCCGTGTGACTCCAAACATCCCAAACCAAATCCAAACCCTCTGATCGGATCTGAGTAAATTAGAGCCCAAACTCGCCGCCACCCCTAAACCACCTGGCAGCCTTACCTCTCGCCGTCCACGCTTCAATCTTGGCGAGAACGACACCAGCCACACTCGCCTACCTCCTAATCAACGCCACCTTTCCCCGCCAAGATCTCCATGCGATCTTGACACCAGATTCATCACCACGTATCCTGCAATCCGACTGGGCCTATTCCAGAACCGCCTGACAATGGACACAAGGTCCACTTTGGCTTGTCTGACGCCGAAAGTGCTCTCTAACCTAGACATGCTTGGTCATTCCCTGACAAAGTGATGTCATGTCTGTATCTTTATAATCGTATTCTTGTGTTTGGGATAGTTAGGATTGATACCTTTAAAAAGTTCTATATTCTTATAGTGTGGGAGGACTTACTTTCCACCCTATTTTATTTTCATGGAGGAAAATTGTTTTCCATTCTGCTAACCAAATCAGAATCTAAGTGTTTGGCTCCAATTTTGTTGCAGCTGGTCAACAGTCTCTTTTCTGCGCGGGCGTGCCAGCACTGTTCGGCTGCGGTCGTCGGGGGTGTCCCTTGACCTGACTTCTATCAAGCGATTGTAGACGAGGAGAGCACCAACCTCGTCGTGGGATTCTTTGTGCCTCGTGGTGAGGACTTTGCTGAAGTTTCTTCTTGTTCACAAGTCGATACTCAATATTGCAGATTGAGCAGAGCGAAATCACCGGGAAGTATTGAGATCTTGCTAAAGCGTGACTTTAGCTTGGCTGGGTTGCTAGGGCGTTACCCTTGCTTGGCTGGTTCTGTAACCGTTGTGGTCGCGGCACTACCGTCGGCTCCCGAGGAGACTAGGACCGAAGCACGTTGACAGAGGGTTTGGTGGCACTGAAAGTCGGCTTCTGAGAAGACTAGGACTAGGAGTGTGATCACCGATAAGAGAAAGAGAATGAGAGGAGTTGCTCTTAGAGAGGTTGCTCTAGAGAGAACTTAGATCATCTTAGAGATGTTTTGATTTGTGTTGGTCTTCCCATACTTGTTGTAGCCTCTATATATAGGCTACCAAGCAACACTATTTGGCCTTAAACAACTCATAATGGGTTAGGTTTTAGCACTTAAACATTAATGGAATGTTAGGTTTAAGCACTTAAAACACTAATGGAATGTTAGGTTTAAGCACTTAAACACTAATGGAATGTTAGGTTTAAGCACTTACTGCTCTAATTTTGCTGCAGCTATATCTCCACCAAGAACTCAAAATGGGCCTTCGACCTCTTCACATCAAATGATCCACAATGAGTGTAGATCATTGTGGCAAATTTTCAGAGCTTTCTTCCATGTGGTTGGGCCGGAAACGCTGCTGGACCTCTTACAGGAGCCAATGTCAGTATTGCTTTTGCAGAAAATTGGACTGATTGTTTGAAGGCCTTCCACTCAAAACTAGCTCTGGCACTCTTCATAAGAAATGATCCTTGGGCTATCTAGAATGGATCTGCAGTTCATTTAGAGTTTATTTGGTCAGGCGGCCGCTCCTTCTGTTTAGTTCGGTTTCTCCTAGCCGAAGTAGGAAAATGTGCTAAAGTTGACTTTTCATGCTTCCATAGTAGGCTTTATTTAGCCTCTAAATATATATTTCGAACTTGTCGACAATATATAGCTTGAGCCACTGACATTGGCTCAATTTCTCCAACACGTGCCTTGTCAGGCCAAAATGCTCATTTTGGGTACAAACATTGCCCCCCAGACCTCGAAGTCAAAGGTCTTCGTCTTGACTGAAGAGGTCTTGAATCAGCACTGCTCTTATAAATGTTGTTGCTCCAAAAGCCACTGGTATAGGCTTGACTGATTCCATATAGGCCTCTAAATAGGCCATAAAGCTTGAATGCCACAATCTGGATTGCCTTTATCATGAACTGACGCATCCTTTGCCAACTTTATTGCCCCCCATGGATCTGGCGAAACTTGGGCAGGTTGTAGGAGATCAGAACTTTAGCGTGCCCCCCATGTCTTATGCGAAGAAACTGTCTACGACTCCTCCGAGTCCCAGACATTGGGAAAGTATTTCTTCAAGTATCTGCCATTGATAGGGTTATGATGGACAACTCCATCCAGGTCCTTGAGATGAAAAGCTCATTTCTCTAAGATTTTATAAATGAAAAGCTCCAGATATTTCTTCGCTAACCACTTCTAATGTTGCGACTCGATCATAGGCCTCTTTCTCCACTAAGTACGAAGATAACCTATCGTACAAGGAGTGGAAGGCCTCTACCCCTTCCTCTGGAAGGTCGTAATCCATTAATTATCCATTGCGTGGGGCACAGCATGGCCGGGCCTCGCTAGGTCTTCTTTTGCAAGCGTGAGCCCCCACTGTGCCAACTCAGAAGCCGTCACCCCTGTGGGGCGGCCTTTGTTGTCGATGTTACTGACTTGCAATGGAGTAATTGGCTCAAAATAGTACCTGGCATCTACGTAATTCGCGGAAACAGGAAAAGGGCGAGGGTCTGCTTTAATTATCTCAGCCTTATCTGTCACCCTGTTCCACATGATCAACTCTTGGTGGAGTGTTGACGGAACACAATAGCTCCGATGAATCCAATCTCTTCCCAGGATGGCACTGTAGGCCGCGTAACAATCCGTAACGAAGAACGCATAAACGCCTTCCGCGGGACCCACCTTGATTTTTAGGAACAGTAAACCTAACGTCTTGGTTATTGTACCCGCGAAGTTCTTCAATGTGAGAGAGGTAGACTGGATCTTCTCCTTCTTGATTCCCAAAAGCTGCATGGTCCTTGTAGTAATGACATTCACAGCCGTGCCGGTATCAACCATTATCTTGCTGACCTTAGTCCCATTAATTTCCACTGTAATATACAAAGGTCGCATGTGTTACACCATGGCGGGCGTGGGTTTTGTGAAGCTCATGAAGAAACCCTTGCTGTTAGCATCTTCAGTCTCAAGGAACACTGCTTTTTCCACCGGTGTTGTTGCGGCTGAAGTGATCTGCAACTGCTGTTCTTCAATCGCATTAGTTTCTATGCATTCCTGCGCAGCGACTGGTAAGGCATACTTAGCAGGGAGCACATAAACCATATTGCAAGAGGTATCCACCATTTCTGTTTCGTCCATGTCATCATCAAGATTGAGCTTGGGTTCATCTGCTGGGATATCGGCGTTGAACCTTTTAACCATGAAAGCAACCAATGATTCCTCTGCGGGGTTTACCGCCTTGGCTTGTTCGTGCTCCTGTACCATGGGAACCTGGTTCAGCGACTCTGAAATTTGTTTTGCCGCTGGCACTTCCTCTGGGAGAGCGACCACCAAGCTTTGAACTTTCTTACGCCTCCACTGCACAGTCGCGGACCTATTGTCTTTGCCCCCCAGCCTGTCAAATATTGAAGGCTCGCTATCTCTTCCTTCGAGAGATATTCTCCGCCAAACGCTAGGTTTGCGGGTTGGTGGCGATTCTTGCTTCGCGGGAGCTAGGGACTTCTCCTGACTTTCCTTCTTGCGAGCGCTGTTTTTTGAAGCCCGTTGCGACATCTTAGGAAGCTGCTGGAGAACCCGCGGGGCGATGAACCTTTTGGAGGTCAGTGCCTCCACCTGTCTTTGGTATTCTTCTGGAGATCTCACCAACTGCGATGGTTTAATCAACCCCTGATCCAGCGCTTCCAAGGTTCGCTTTGCTTCTCCAAACCTCCGCTGGAGTTTTCTCTTCCTTGAAGAGCTCATTTCCATTGCCTTGCCCTTCTTCTGGGTATACCATCTCCCTTCCTTGATAGTGGACGTCGGCACCGGAGGAATATACGGTCTGGTCATAACGTCTGACAGCTCGTTTGCTCTTTCTTCTTCCCTCGCAACCTTCAATTTCTTGAACAAATTAGAGTCCCTTGGATAAGAAGTTCCTGACCCAGCGTGCATTCTCGGACTACCTGGTTGGAAGCTTCGAGAATGTGCTGGTAACTTTATTGGTGGTAAAGTACCAAAGCGAACGGTCTGTTCTTCCTCTTCGTGCAACGCCTGGATATCACATTCCTCCTTGCACTTTGAACATAGCACGACAGGTGGGGCCGGCTTTGATCTCCGCTTCACGGACTGCTCCATCACCTTTTCTAAGCCCCCAGTGGTACGATTTGGGCTCAGCCTCTGTTGATCCTTTGTGTCCCAAACTACGTCAACCATGTTGACTCCAGTGTCTGGGAAAGGATCCAAATCTACCAGCGTCGCAGCTGTTGCTGGTGCTTCAACCTGTAAGCTACCATTATTCAACCAGATCTGAATCTGATCCTTCAACTTGACACAGTCGGCTGTGTTGTGATTCCACAAATTGTGGAGCTTACAATATTTTTTCCCCCTTAATTGCTCCGATTTGGGGAATTGTCCGAAGTCGGTCTTCACCATCTTCGCAGCGATCATCTCATCTAGGATCTCATGAGCTTTATTCGCATTATAAGTGTAACTTACGAATTCAGGTTTGGTGAAGACCACTGACTTGAGTTTCATTGGCTCTTTACACAGCTTTAGCTGCTTTAGCGTTGACGCCTTCTTCCTAGTGAGCTCGAGCGCTGCTACCTCGTCCTCTTTGGACTCTTCAGCCTCTACCAGGCCGGATTCCTCACACCTATAGTAAGGATCATAGGAACTTGATTGATGGCTGAGCGCAGCCACTGTTCTATGCTTCCCAGGCATGTATGTTCCCTTCGAGGCGTTTTTCATAGCGTCCATCTCCCTGAGCAAGTGCTCGAAACTTCCTACTTCTGTGATAAGTTCCCCCATGGAATTGAACATGCTTCCATGCTGTTTTTTGCGTTGGCGGGGCTCTAAGCCTTTGATTGCCAACTTCACCAGTTCTTTTTCCGACAGAATCACGTTCAACTTTCCTTTCTGGATCTGAAAGCGCTGAAGGTACATGACAGCGGATTCAGTTGGCTGCTGAGCCATCTGAGTGAGTGAAGCCAGATCTACTTCCGGCTCGATAGTCCCGAATGTTTCTTTAAACAACTTCCATCGCGGGCCAACTCGCGACAGATCCTGGTTGCAGCTTAGTGAACCAGGTGAAGGCAGACCCTGACAAAGAAGTGGCGAAGATATTACACTTCAGGTTGTCATCGTTCTGGTACTGGCCACACTGTACTCGAAACCTGACCAAATGGGCCGCGGCACTTTCGACTTCCTCTCCCGAGAAAGTAGAGAGCGTGATGTTCTTATATCCCCTAGGATAAGGTGATTGCATAATGTGCGGTGGGAAAGGCCTGTGATAGGCCTCCTCCAAGTTAGGCCTCTGGTTCGCGGCCCTAATCATCTCCTCTACCTCTTCTGGTCGCACATAACCTGGGCCAGGAGGAGGAGGTGCAGCCACCGTCTGATGGGCCGTTTGCACAGGAGGCACCGCGTGGCTAGTAGTTGCTGTTCCATCTTCCAGGCGAACGACCCGAGGAATACTAGGTTGTTGAAGAGTAATCGCTGGTGCGGACACATCCTTGGCCAAAGCAGTGATTTTGATTGGAGTGCCCGTCTGATCAATCCCATAGTAATTCCCTGGGAGCTCTTGGTAGACATTCTCTGCCCCATCGCTATCATACTGAGCAAAAACAACAGGATCAGCCAGGGTACCGTCACCGAACTTCAGAGTTTTGCTCTTTTGCCCAATCGATGGTGTTGCTTTGTCTTTGCCACCAATCAACAACGCTTTGTCCTTGGTTTTGGTAGACATTGCGATGGCAGCTGCAGAGGGTGTGGCAATACTGCTGATAGCCTTCTCGCGGGCATTAGGCGGAATGTACTTACCGGATGCAGAGAGTTGGTCAAGGGAACCGAGGATGGCGTTGGGATCTCCCAATGCTTTATTCAAAACCTCCTTGGCATGTCCCAATTCGCCTTGCTGCATGGCAACTTGGGTCGCGAGATTGGACCCCTCTTTGCGCACTGCAGCGATGTCAGCTGCAGTATCTTTGCTTTGTGTGTTAAAGGTGTTAACAGCACTCAGAAGCTCCTTATATTGCGTGAGATTCGTGTCAGCAACCTTATCTGCGTGAATCCTGGCTTCATTGGTAAGATTTTGTGCATGCTCCTCAGCCTTCTGGGCATTCTCGTTCATTCGTCGATCGAAATCGCGAAGCCGCTGCTCAGTCCTCGCAATTAACGTGGCCAGGTGCCTCCTATAGTTGTCGCTGTTGACCGTAAGGATGCGGAGTCGTTCATCGATGCTAGCATCCTCTGGGATGACGAGGGGGGTGAACTCATCGCTCTCAATTGTTTCGCTAACCGCAGCAACTACTGTGGTAACGGGGACATTGGCCACCTTGCTAGTAACAAAATTTTTGCCCTCAGTAGCGGGCTGTTGACTTTCTCCTCGTTAGGTCGTCATCTCTGTGTGGAGAAAAAATCTTTGAATTACTAATTCTTCCGAAAGACCACGACAGTCTGCACGCGAGTGCGGTCTGTAACTGGAGGTCTTGTGTTTCGGGCAATTAACGTAAACCTTTTGATAAGGGTTTGCGCTTGACTTCCCAATGGCTTCTGGATGTCTGAATTGAAAAAGTAGCTGAATTCAATAAAACATTATGAATCAAGGTTTAGACATGCGGCCCAAGTATAGTCGCCTAGACACAAATTTTCTTTCAAATCCTTTGGGCAACCTTACTGAAATGGCCAGGTGGGGGAGGGCGAACAAGAGAGGCAGAATCTATTTTGGCATGAGCTACTCCCACTTAGTGGTTTAGGCCCATTTGCACGCACTTCTGGATTCAAGAACCTGTCATGAACGTTGTCCCCTTTCTAGACACCATTTCACATAGGCTATACTTACTAAGATGAGAAAGATCATAAGTGTGAAGACAGTTCAACAAGTGTTAATAAAAACCGCCCTTAACCTTAAGAGACCTGAACTAGGCACCAATAAGGAGTTTAGGTCAATATTAACAAAAGAGACTTCACCTATTCCGTTATGATTCACAACCCCTTACTAACCTCAACTTCTTAATAGTGGTGTGGTTTACAGCTCACAGTTGTCCCACTGGGCGTGCCAAAATGTTTGTTTTGAAGCCCGGTGGTTGAATGTGCTTCAAGAGAAAAGACTCTTCTGATGTTGTCCCACTGGGCGTGCCAAAATGTTTGTTTTGAAGCCCGGTGGTTGAATGTGCTTCAAGAGAAAAACTTCTGATGTAGTCCCACTGGGCGTGCCAAAATGTTTGGCTCCAATTTTGTTGCAGCTGGTCAACAGTCTCTTTTCTGCGTGGGCGTGCCAGCACCGTTCGGCTGCGGTCGTCGGGGGTGTCCCTTGACCTGACTTCTATCAAGCGATTGTAGACGAGGAGAGCACCAACCTCGTCGTGGGATTCTTTGTGCCTCGTGGTGAGGACTTTGCTGAAGTTTCTTCTTGTTCACAAGTCGATACTCAATATTGCAGATTGAGCAGAGCGAAATCACCGGGAAGTATTGAGATCTTGCTAAAGCGTGACTTTAGCTTGGCTGGGTTGCTAGGGCGTTACCCTTGCTTGGCTGGTTCTGTAACCGTTGTGGTCGCGGCACTACCGTCGGCTCCCGAGGAGACTAGGACCGAAGCACGTTGACAGAGGGTTTGGTGGCACTGAAAGTCGGCTTCTGAGAAGACTAGGACTAGGAGTGTGATCACCGATAAGAGAAAGAGAATGAGAGGAGTTGCTCTTAGAGAGGTTGCTCTAGAGAGAACTTAGATCATCTTAGAGATGTTTTGATTTGTGTTGGTCTTCCCATACTTGTTGTAGCCTCTATATATAGGCTACCAAGCAACACTATTTGGCCTTAAACAACTCATAATGGGTTAGGTTTTAGCACTTAAACATTAATGGAATGTTAGGTTTAAGCACTTAAAACACTAATGGAATGTTAGGTTTAAGCACTTAAACACTAATGGAATGTTAGGTTTAAGCACTTACTGCTCTAATTTTGCTGCAGCTATATCTCCACCAAGAACTCAAAATGGGCCTTCGACCTCTTCACATCAAATGATCCACAATGAGTGTAGATCATTGTGGCAAATTTTCAGAGCTTTCTTCCATGTGGTTGGGCCGGAAACGCTGCTGGACCTCTTACAGGAGCCAATGTCAGTTTTGCTTTTGCAGAAAATTGGACTGATTGTTTGAAGGCCTTCCACTCAAAACTAGCTCTGGCACTCTTCATAAGAAATGATCCTTGGGCTGTCTAGAATGGATCTGCAGTTCATTTAGAGTTTATTTGGTCAGGCGGCCGCTCCTTCTGTTTAGCTCGGTTTCTCCTAGCCGAAGTAGGAAAATGTGCTAAAGTTGACTTTTCATGCTTCCATAGTAGGCTTTATTTAGCCTCTAAATATATATTTCGAACTTGTCGACAATATATAGCTTGAGCCACTGACATTGGCTCAATTTCTCCAACACGTGCCTTGTCAGGCCAAAATGCTCATTTTGAGTACAAACACTAAGGATGGAGAATTGAGTGAAATTTATTGGCTGATTCTGCCGACCCACAAGACTTGGATCTCGGAGAAGAAGAAGAAGACCAAGAGCTCGAAAACGAACCAGAGGTTCAAAACGACGACGTACGCGAGAATCGTCGGAGACCCAAGGCCCGCCCTCCGCTTCCGCCGCCGTCCGGAAAAGATCGGAAATCGAAGAATGTCGATGCTCTCCTCAGGTGCCTCTGATTTCTAGTCTTGATTTCTGTTTCGGTTGATGAATTTAGCTGCGCAGTTTTTCAATTTCTACTGCTAGGGTTTGTTGTTTGTGGTGCGGAATTGGGCTTAATTTGAATTTTCTGGATTTATGTTATTGTTTCGGTTTCTGTGAAAATAGTTGAAATTGAAGAGTTTTGATCAGATTGGGTAGTTTAGATTGTTTTGAGTTTCTAAGAACTGATATTGCTCGGAATAAGCTGGGTGGATTCAATTTAGGGTTTTTCATCGCGAAATTGTTTATTCATTGGAGGGTTAATAGGCTGGTTGGGATTGGAATTGTTGGTATTGGGTTCTTGCTATTTCAAAATTTCTGTACTTGAACTGAAATTTGTGGCATTGATGTTATATCAGCCGCTTCTTCCACGAGTTCTGTCGGTGACGGAAGGAGCAACAGTTTGTAGGAAACCGTTTAAACCACCATGCTCCAAAGGCTATGATGATGGAAATGACCAGCTCGCTCGGCGTCTCTCAGCACGCAGACGGTTTGTTCCCTGGGGCGGTTCATCAAGTGCACCGTTTTTTCCGGTTATTGAGAGGTTTCCTAGTTTGCCAAATGATGCTGAGAAAGATGTAGTGGAAGAGATTGTGACACTGCCACCTGGAATTGATCCCTTGGTCTTGTGGCAACCTGAAGAATTTGAGGATGGGGATGCTAATATGGTGCAGATAGTAGTGGACCCTCTGCTTGTTCGTTTCCTTCGACCACATCAAAGGTTTTCTCTAGATACTAAAGCTGATTATCATTTTGTTTTTCTTTTTGGTGTTCTATTTTTTTATTTTATAATAATTCACATGACTACATTCTATCATTGCTACGAGTATAACGTAACTTTTGTCAAACTGTACATCGATATTCTCCTTATAAAGCTCTATCAATTTGATGTTTTCAATGTCAATTATGTTGCTTAATGGGTCTATAAAATTTGGAATTTCTAATTTACCTTGTGCTTTCATGTGGTTGCTTTTAATTGATGAGATGAAGTTTTGATGCAGAGAAGGGGTTCAATTCATGTTTGATTGTGTTGCGGGCTTAAATAGTGCTGCAAATATACATGGATGTATTCTTGCAGATGATATGGGGTAGTCCATTCTCTCTCTCTCTCTCCCCTCCCTTCCCCCCTCCCCCCCCCCCCCCCCCTCCCCAAAAAAAAAAAAAAAACAAACGGATTTATATCTATTTCTTTTATGTGTTTATGTCTGGTCTAGGGATCATGTCCTCAGGTTTGTTCTTAATCTTGATACTTTTGCAGGTTGGGAAAGACATTGCAGTCAATCACATTACTTTATACCCTTCTTTACCAAGGGTTTGATGGGAAATCAATGGTTAAAAAGGCCATTATAGTCACTCCCACCAGTCTTGTGAGCAATTGGGAGGCTCCGATAAAGAAGTGGGTCGGAGACAGAGTTTGCCTCATTGCTCTGTGTGAAAGTACCAGAGATGATGTTGTTTCTGGAATTGATCAGTTCACAAGTGCTCGCAGCCGTTTGCAGGTAAAATTTGTGTAATAGTCTGACATTTATCTTTAAAGGTAACCTGATTCATTAATTTTTTAGCTCTTAAATGGGAATTGCTTACTGGATATCTTAAGTACGTTTGACCTGACTTTCCTAAAAAGAGTTGTATCAGCATCGTCCATCAAGTGTAGGAGTTGTGAATCATTATATTTTGCAAATCAGCATCTTGTTCCTGATTCAATATACTTTTGCAGTTTATACTGCGGAGGACTAATGCACTACTTTCAAATCACCTGCCACTAAAGGTACGTCACTTATCTGGACTACATTCCAAAAAATTATGGATATGTTGTGTGTGTGTCAGAACATAGTTAATTAGTTTCTTAATTTCATTTACAAACTGGAATTCTGGGACCTATATGTCTTTTGAGTTTTATCACCTTCACTGCGTATGTTGGTGCATGTGAACATAGTTAATGACCCATCACTTTAAGTTTGATGTACAAACTGTTTGCCATCTGAGTTCCAAGTTTTATCACCTTCCCTGGGTGTCCATGCTGATCAATAGTTTGCGCCTTTTGCAGTTAGGCAATACAGATGTATATTCACACTTGTGGAAAATAAGTCTATTATTATAAAATTGAAAAGAAAAATCATCTGTGAGTGTAATTACAGGAACTTATGACAGTAATGAGAGTAGTAGCGTATCTAAAAGTAGAAGTTGCTTACTCTATCTACTCTATGTGTTATCATTCCCTAAACCATAAACCTTACTTTCATTAGCATGATGGAACTTCATAGGTTTATACTGTAATGGATGTCCAGGTAGATACTCTTTTCTATAGTTGCAACTTTCTCTAAGAGAGACGGTCAAAATTTTTGCTCAGACATGATTACTTATATTATTCATTTTTGTTTCAAAGTTTGTTACTTCTGAATATCTGTGTTTTGTTCTCCTCTTGCAGATAATTGAAGTTGTCTGTTGCAAGTTGACTCCTCTCCAATTAGACCTTTATAACCATTTTATACATTCTAAAAATGTGCGTTCTCGTTTAGTGGTCTCCCGAATAGTTTCTCATAGATGCTGAACTTTTGGAGTTAATGAACAGACTGTCTGACAGGGAATGGTTTATTTGTTTCTCTCAACTACAGGTTAAACGAGCAATCTCAGAAGACACAAAGCAAACAAAAATATTAGCTTATATAACTGCTCTAAAGAAGCTGTGCAATCATCCAAAGGTATGTCATATATGTAGACATTCTGATACATATGCATGCACATTCATGATTTGATTGGGATAGTTTGAATCTATTCTGGGACACGTGATATTCTTGGTATCAATTGTTAATACCGCTTGATTTTCCTTTTAAAACATATCTTTATTGTCTTTAGTTATAAGCATCCGCTTACAGATCATCTCCTTTTCTTTTCAAATACAAAAAGCAAATTCAGATTCAACAAAAACTATGTATGCTCTGGACTCTTGGACATAGGCTTTCAGGGAGTTTGGGTTTTACAAATTTCCCATATATAGTCGTTAGGATTGGACTTTTTGCTTACCTCTTCTACCTTCAGAGTTATTTACTTCAAGTTAGAGTTTGGGTTGCTTTCATCCTCATGAAAGGTGTTCATCTTGTAGCTCATCTATGATACTATAAAAAGTGGAAATCCAGGAAGTTCAAGTTTTGAGGACTGCATTCGCTTTTTCCCTCCACAGATGTTCTCTGGAAGGTATGTATTTTTGTCTTTTCCCCCAATGTGAGAATCCAATATTCAACACTTTTTTTTTTTTTTTAATTTTTAAATTTTCTTTGTGCTGTTAGATCTGGATCATGGATTGGTGGAGATGGGGCTTGGGTTGAACTGTCAGGAAAGATGCATGTTTTAGCTCGGTTACTTGCCCAATTACGGAAGAAGACTGATGACCGTATTGTCCTTGTCTCAAACTATACGCATGTAATGTTGTGCAATGATTCTAGAACATAATGTGAGTGTGTGTATATACCATATGTCTTCTCAGCCTCTTGTTCTTTCTGGTCTGGAGGCAGTATATGTTTTTCAAATAATAGATCATCACCATCAGTTAGGAGACTTCTTTCCTTGTTAAAATGCGATGGTATATCTAATTAGAAGAAAACCCAAATTTCTCTCTTTTCATTCTCTAATTAAAATGCGATGGTATATCTAGTTAGGAGACTTCTTTCCCTTTTTTTTTTTTTTTTCATTGTTGTTGTACTTAACAAGGGGTTATTGGGTTTTGATTTGGGGAGGAAGGGGACGAATTTGGGTGGTGGGTTTTAGAACGAATGATACATTCTCTAATTAAAATGCGATGGTATATCTAGTTAGGAGACTTCTTTCCTTTCTTTTTTTTTTTTTTTTTCATTGTTGTTGTTGCAAATTGCTGAAGTTCTAATTTAACAAAAACTTATCAAGGGGTTATTATTGGGTTTTGATTTGGGGAGGAAGGGGACGAATTTGGGTGGTGGGTTTTAGAACGAATGATATTTATATCTATCCATGAAGACATCAGAACATATATTTTTACTTTTCTGAAAAGCATAATTTTCCAAATTGTTACTATACTGACCAAGTCCAAATTTTTAGAATCTCATTGCTTGATAGGTTGTGATTAGCCTTGTATAAGAGGAATGGAAAAGAAGAACTGAAACGAAATGTGATTACCCTTTTGTTGTTGTTTTAGAAGAAACTTCATGTTTCTAAACTTATAGTTATCACCTGTCGATTATATAGCATCTGTAAAGAAAAAAAAAATACTTTGTTTCCATCTTCTTGATTTAATTTTTATGTTTGCTTAATCTGACTTTCAAGCTTTTATTTATTTAATTTCTAGTACAGTACCTTTACTTGTAATAATACTACACTTATGATTCTCGATGTATAAAATCAACTGTAGTATTAGCACCTTATCACATACATGCCACCATTACATTTTACGTAAAAGTATGTAAAAAAAAAAAATTATGAGGAATCAAGAACGAGGATGAGGTGTTGTAATCTATATACAATTAACGTATTCATAGCTCAAAAATGGATTCGGCTCTTCTAAAGTGAGGATTGGGTGAAGTTAGTAAATTTCATAAAATCTTAATTCTTTAGATAATCTAATGATCAACCTTTTATACATATGTTTGAACCCTTAACTATTTAACGTTGCCGTTAAATCTAATAGTTTTGGTTTTTCCCGTAAACATAACAGCCTCCTCTCATGAGTTTAGAAGTTTTTATCCCTTATGAACACTAGGATCCAACTCCCAACTATTCTCTTTTTTTTTTTTTTTTTACAGCAAAAAGAGGATCAAAGAATTTCACTCCTACCCTCATGGTGACTCGAACCCAGGACCTGAATCTTAGGTAGTGGGTGCCCTAAACTATTCTCAGTTCTTCCTATCTTCCTCTCCCCCTTTGAAGATCAGATTTCAATTGTTATTTCAATTTCATTATGAATTTAGTTTTCAGTTTTGGAATCTAGAGGCTTTCACGTGAAGAGACACTTTTTCAGTATTATTGTGAATAGCTAGCAAAGGAGTTTCAACTATCTTATTCAGTATTCAAAGAAACTGATGGGTAAATAGCTAGGGAATTTCCAACCTCTGCTCTTTGATGAATGGTTGCTTTACCCAATACTTATCCATATTTGTTTATGGCCTTTTCAATTCCCATCGTTTATTAATTTATTTAATCATTGGTGAGCAAGTATTGATCAAAAGCCATGAGAAATCCTCACCCATTTTAGCCTAGAGAAAAGCATAAACTGAAAATAGAGGCAATATTACCTGAATTAATTTACACTTTCGTAACCTTGAAATTTTTCCTTTTTTTTTTTTTTTTTTTTTAGAATATTGAAAGTTTTCCATTGAAGAATAGATAAAGCGAAAGAGAAATGAATTAGACGTGATGAGAAGTCTCTTATACGGACTTGGAGTTAAGGACAGTTTGCACACAGTATCATTAAAATTACAGTAGCTAATGTGGCCACTTTAGTAGCCATTGGATTAATTAAAGGGTCCTTGACCCCAAAGCACCCAAATGAATAAAAATTATCCAACTTACCCCTGCAACAGATTTTTGTTCCCATCTATACAATTTAACAGCAAATGATCATTTTGCCCTAAGCCTAATTAATAAACTACAGCATTGCCACTCTCTTTCCTCTATCTCTCCAGAAGACGCCTCCGGACCTCTCTCTCTCTCTCTCTCTCTCTCTCTCTACACAATTTAACAGCAAATGACCATTTTGCCCTAAGCCTAATTAATAAACTACAGCATTGCCACTCTTTCCTCTATCTCTCCAGAAGACGCCTCCGGACCTCTCTTTCTCTCTCTCTCCCTAGCCAGACGCCCACGACGCCGGTTCTCTCTCTCCCCGTCGCCACCTTGCTCATCACCATTGTCGTGCTGAGACTCGTCATCGTGCTCTCCGTGGCCAAGCTCGACGCTAAGCCGACAGTCCTCGTCGCCGAGAAGCTCGGCGAGTCCGAGCTGGACCTTCTGGTTTCCAGTGAAATATGATCAATTCGGGTCCAGATAAATTTGACCTCTCTCACCTCGATCTCTCTCACGAGTCACGGTGCTGCACATGATTACGATTAGAAGCCGTCTTCAACCTCTGAAACCGATTTGGGTCTTCTACGCGATTCAATTTTCGTTAATTTTGGATTTTTGAATTTGCAAGAAAATGTTAAATTTGAGATTCAGGTGCGTTTGTTACTGTAATTTCCAGTTCAAGAAAATGTGGAATTGGTGACGTTTCTGATTGAATTTGATGTTTTTGGTTACAATTCAAACCTGTCCTTATCGGAGCAACTGGTAGCCCCCAAGCCGGTCCGAGTTCGACTGCAACCGGAAAGAAGGGAGAAGAGGACATGGGTGCCCAAATCAGTTTTTTTTTTTTTTGGTAAAATATGGACAGAAGACCCAAAAAGAAGAGAGCTTCTATTCATACCTCCAAAATTGGCATTTGGACCTCTTTCTTTTTTCAAGTGATAGTTGATTTTGTCAACTCATGTCAAATTACCAATAAAGACACAAAAGAGAAAGAAAAAAAATAATAAAAAAAGTATTTTCCCTTTTAGAGGTATGAAATCAACAAATGGTCATCCTCATGCCATTTTTTCCATTTTGTTTTTGTTATGGTCTTCATTCTTACCAAGCAGCGGAAAAATCAATAGACCAGTTCCTCGAGTCAATTTCGGATATGCAATATTCTCTAACCAAAACACCAACAGACTACTTTCTCTTAAATCATACTCATCCATTGGAGCGTACTGTTCGAGCAAATATATGAAACGAGGGAATCTTAGGAAGTTGAAGAAATAAACTGCTCTTGGCCTCTAAAGATGCATATGCCTACAAAATACAACAATAAGAAAAGGGAGGGAGGAAAAAGGGGGGGGGTGGGGAGGGGGGCTATCAATTGAAATTTTTTTTTTTTTTCTTTTCCAGCTTAGTTGTATCAAGCGTAAAATAATATTGTGAAATGTTCAAAAATTGATAGAGGTCTAACTGCCGATTTTGGAGGTATATGAATAGAACACTCTAAAACAAAGTTTTTATTGATATTATTGTGATGGGTATTATGGGAAAATTAGGGAGGTGTAGATAACATATTGGTTATTTGTAAAAGTAAGTTGGAGGTCTATTAAGTGGGGAGGTCTAAATACCAATTTTGGATGTATGAATAGAAACTCCCCAAAAAGAAAGAAAGAAAAAAAAAATTTATTTGGGGGCAATAGACGTCTATTGGGGGGTAATAGAGGTTTTGAATTGATGTAATCTCCTCGTTTTTTTTCCTTAATCAATGTTTTATTTGTCTAAATTTAGGGAAATTAGTTTCCATTCCGGCGACCGAAAGTTCTATTGGGGGGCAATAGACATTTTGAATTGATGTAATCTCCTCTTTTTTTTCTTTAATCAAAGTTTTATTTGTCTAAATTTAGCGAGATTAGTTCCTATTTCGGCGACCGAAAATTCTATTGGGAGGCAATAGAGGTTTATTGCCCCTCTATTGGGGCAATTGGGGGGCAATAAACCTTTCCGACTACCTATAAGATCTCCGACGACCTCTTTGGGGACCTCCAGCGAAGTTTTTAGAGAAGACCAGTGGGTGGGGCAGATGGATCGAAATCCGGTGACCATTGGTTGGAATCTGGCGAAGTCTCCTATGGCTTCTCTCTCTCTCTCTCTATGTAACAAAGGGGTGAGGGTAAAATAGTCTCAAAAATAAATAAAAAATAAAAAAAGAAACTTAATTGGGTATTATGGAATACCTTATTAGAGTCTTTATGGGTAAGGGGGAATTTTAAAAAAACTTAATGATGTAAGTGGGAAAAAAATCCCTAGAATTAGGGTAAATGGACAAAAACCCTTAATTAAATGGTTAAGATTTTATGATATTCATATAATTTTACACAATTCTTACTTCTTCTTTTTTTTTTTTTTTTTTGAGTAAACATCATAGAGATTTTCATTAAACCTTACAGAATGATAATTACATATTCTTCCGCTACCATTTACAGATAGACAAAAAGTTGTGGTGAAGAAACATCACGGTGATACACAAGATATGACCATTCATTCGACGTGTAATGCTCACTTATTTAAAGTAAGCATATTCAACTATGAACAAAACAAAGCATAGTAATATATTGAACCAAACCTTTATTAAAAACTAAAACCCAGCCTTAACTGGCTAATCCACCATTGTGAAGCCCAAGATAAAGCCCACAGACCCCATTTCAACCCCAAAGAGAGCAAGCCAGCCCAATAGGCCCAGGAAAGCTTGTCTTTGACCTGGACAAAACTGCGCCGCCACAGCCACCGTGCCCAGGTATGCTTGAAGTTTGCAGCAGCCATCCAACGTCACCAAGAACGCTACTAAGACCACCCAACCTCTTCATCAGATCCTCGGCAAAGCAACAAACGTTGTCATGCTGTCCATCGAGCATCAGGCCGCCAGATCTTTGAGATGCAGCACCTCTATGGGAGTGTGTGAAGATGGCGCCCTTACTTGATGTGGTCGGAACCATACTAGCCAAGCAGACTGTCGACCTTGTTGAAGGAGCATCGCTGGATCGGGTCAAAATCATACCACCATCCTCCATGAATATTCTTTCAAATGTTGGGCGGCGTAGACAAATGCCATGAACTTCAATGCACAACACGCCAACCTGAAATGGGCTGATGATGAGGATTAGCGCAAGCATATGAGTGTGACTATGATGACCTAGCCATTGACAACTAGAGTTAGAATAGGGAGGACCAACGGGTGTAACTCCATCATTTCTTATAAGATAACAAATGTAAGGGAGAGAGGAGTCACACAATTCTCACTTTAGAAGAGAAAATTATTCTACCTACCCAGGTGGGTGGTCACCTGATGTGGTGTCAGGAGATCTGACTGCCCCTAGGCGACTAAGAGATCTCAGCCATTGGATGAACTGTTAGACCATTATCGTCAGTTTCAAACAGTACTAGACGAAAAGTCTTCAGTCAACCCAATAGAAACGCAGTGTGGATAAATGTAACAAAATTATTGAGGATGTGCAGAGGCTTCAGTGGGAGCAGCTTGAGGTCTAGATCCAATGGTGGATACGCGCTGCCAAGACCTGCATCAGGATCATCTTCGGAAGCAAGAGAAGCTCTACGGGAAAATCTTCCAGGACATTGGCACCGCCATCGATGATACCTACTTTATGGAGATGGTCAATGGGGGCCTTGAAGAATATGAGACAAAGTCAGCCAGGTTCATAATCACCAAAAAAGAGCAAAACCAGATGGTAACTAACACCTAGAAGATGAGATAATCCAAGAAGAAGAGAAAACTCACAGGTTGAGAGCTTGAAATTTAAGCAGCAGGGGAGACCGATTCTAGAGGAAGATTTCGGTCAAACCTCTCTCTACTGACTGCAAAATTTTGGTCTGTATGCGGTGAAGCGAAAAGTGGTGCCGGACAATTTTGGTCTCTTTAGTGCACAAAACAATAAATGCATTTCAAGACAGTGACCCAATTTTTTAGTCAAATCTAACGCTCAGTAGTGTGTGTACTACGCTCCTGTTACTTACCCAAGTGGGTGCTCACTGTTGTGTGGAAGCGTAACTGCGTAACAAACACAATATTGATATGGAACTAGATGAGCAACCAAACAAAGAAAAAGAAAGCAAAACACAAGAACACAAGGATTTATAGTGGTTCACTCAATGTTATTGAGTTACGTCCACTTTCGGAGAAGGCAAGAAGTTCCACTATAATCCAATTGGAGAGAATACAATTAGAATTTAAAAATAAAACTCTCTACTCACGTGTGTGTGTGTGTGTATATATATATATATATGTGTGTGTATGTATGTATGTATGTATGTATGTATATTCCCTAGTTAACTTAGGCATACATACATACCTAAATTAGGCAGCCCACGTGATCACCATGGGCTTCTCAATTATAGATTTTGTCCACCAATCAATTAAAGCCAATATTCAATAATCTCCACCTTGGCTTTGCTTGATGTAAATTTTCCAAAGTAGAACTTCAAAATCAATCGCCACTCTGACATCCCCGTAGGGAATTTCAAATTCTACAAACACCAATCAAGTTCAAGCATGCTCAATGGAACCGACTTTGTCAACATATCAGCAGGATTATCTACAGTTCCAATTTTCAGGAGTTGAACATCACCATCCTCCACTATCTGACGAATCTTGTGAAATTTGACATTAATATGTTTAGTACGAGTATGAGTAACTTGGTTCTTTGCTAAATGAATAGCACTTTGAATGTCACAATAGATATCCACATATTCTTGAATAATTCCTAAGTCCTTAAGCAAATCACAAAGCCAAAATGCTTTTTTTTCCACCCTCTATTACCGCTATGTATTCAGATTTGTAGTTGACAAAGCATTTGTAGATTGTAAATTCGACTTCCAACTCACCGGTCCACTAGCAAGAGTAAACACAAGAGCTGTATTATATCAACACTTATCCAAATCACTTGCGAAATCAGAGTTCACATATCCAACAACACATTGACTCGTCTTATCCTACTAAAAAACCAATCCAACATCCACAGTACCAAGAATATACCGTAAAATCCACTTCACCGCTTACTAATGACCTTTACCTGGGTTATGCATATATCTGCTCGCCACACTTAAGGCCTGTGAAATATCAGGTCTAGTACACACCATACAATACATCAAGCTACCAGCAGCACTAGCATAAAGAACTTTGGCCATATATTTCATATCATCATATCTGTGATAGGATACATAGTAGATTTAAGCTTAAAGTGAGATGCAAGAGGTGTACTTACAAGTTTAGATTTATTATTCATGCCAAACCAATGTAGTACCTTCTTCAAATATTGCTTCTGTGACGAACAAACTTTGCCTCTTGATTTATCTCTTTCAATTTCCATGCCCAAAATCTTTTTAGCTATTCTCCCAAATTCTTCATCTCAAATTCACCACTCAATTGTGATTTCAATTTATTTATCTCCACCTTGCTCTTAGATACAATTAACATATCATCAATATATTAGAGCAAATAAATGAAGGTCCCTTCCTGTAGCTTGTGAAAATAAACACATGGATCATAAAGACTCCGAGTGTATTTTTGACTGAATATAAATTTATCAAACAGCTTGTACCACTGCCTTGGAGATTGTTTCAAACCATACAATGATTTATGCGGTTTACAGACCCAATTTTTCTTACCAGCAATTTTAAATCCTTCTGGCTGAGTCATATATATCTCTTCTTTTAATTCACCATGTAAAAAAACAGTTTTTACATCAAGTTGTGCTAACTCAAGATCAAACTGTACAACCAAGGCTACTAAAATACGAATAGAAGAATGCTTAACAACAGGAGAAAATACCTCATTGTAGTCAATTCCTTCTTTTTGTGCATGTTTATACCACATGCGTACAAAGGTGAAAACATCATAATTATACGACTCGATAGCCACCAAATACTAGTTGCCCATTCCTCGACACACACCCATATCGAGGAGCAGCCAAGCGCATTGCCCAATATCTCTTATAATAGCAGGAAATCGTTCCCAATCAAGTAATTCCACTATATACCGTACCCTATCTTTATCTCATAACAGATACTGACTTAGGCATCAGAGGGTTATAGGCCGGCAACCCCGGCCTCCCCCTAACCTATTTTTGTTCTTGATAGGTATCGGGATAGAGCACCCAAACCTATGACTCTGTAGATAGCGGCTCTCGACATCTGCATCAACAATGCGTAGCCTTTAGCTACCAACCTAGCCTTGTACCATGATCCTTCTTTTTTAGCAAACACCCATTTGCAACCAATTGCTCTCTTCCCATGCAGTAACTGAACCAACTCCCATGTTTTATTCATATGAAGAGACTCCTCACCCATAGCTTTTTCTCACTCTACACAATCTGCATGTATGACAGCTTCTTCATAAGTAGTAGGAATTTCTTTAGTAGTAACTAGAAGTGCATAAGTCACCATATCATTAAGCCAAGCTGGTTTTTGAGCATTCCTTTTTCCTTTTGTAGTTGCAATAGGTCTATCTTGCTGTGTAGGCTCTTGGGTGGGAGCCTCTACTTCAACATTCATGTCCTCAACATTTGAATTATTTGAATCAACTGTAGGACTCACTGGATCAATTGGAGTTTCAACAATTGTTTTCTTTAACTCCACCTGCTGCAAACTCTATGTGGTCATTCTCTACTCCTGAGAATTTTTCTGTTTGTTCTTATCAACCATAATAGCCTCATCAAAAGTCACATCTCTGCTTACAACAACTTTCTTCACATCTAGACACCAAAACCTGAATCCCTTAATACCCTCATTAAATCCCAATGATATAGCTTTCTTGGCCCTTGGATCAAGCTTACTTTTCCTGACATGAAAATAAGCAGGACAACCAAAAATATGTCAATAGTGATAATCAGTAGCAGGTTTACCAGACCATACCTCCATGGGCGTTTTTCCCTCAATTGCAGCACTAGGTACTCTATTAATGAGATGGCTTGCATACATAATTTCCTCAGCCTAAAATTCTTTGCCTAATCCCGCGTTAGATAATATACACTGAATTTTCTCCAATGAAGTCTAATTCATGAGCTTTGCCACTCCATTCTGTTGTGGTGTCTCTCTAACTGTGACGTGTCTCACAATGCCCTCATCTTGACATTGTTTCAAGAACGAATCAGATTTGTATTCACCACTATTATTTGACTTGAGCCTCTTAATTTTTCAACTGGTCTAAGCTTCAATCATCTTCTTCCATTACAAATACATCTAAGACTTCATCTTTGTGCTTCATGGTGTACACCCATACTCTTCTAAAGAAGTCATCAACAAAAGAGACATAATAATGCTTACCTCCCAAAGATGCAGTTTTGGTAGGTTCCCATACATCAGTGTGAACATAATATAGTACCTTTAGTTTGATGAATTACGATGCCAAATTTAACTCTAGTATGTTTTCCCAAGACACAATGTTCACAAAGTTGCAATTTTCCGGTCTTTGCACTTTTCACTAGACCCTGCATCGCTTTTTCACCAGCATGTCCAAGATGCATATGCCATAATTTTTTATTGTCTGCATCATCATCTGTAGTCTCAGATATTGCTGTTTTACCTGTCACTGTGCTCCCTTGTAGAAAATACAAATTTCTAAACCTTTCACCTCTCATTATCACAAGTGAACCAGAGACAACTTTAGCAACTCCACTTTTCAATGTAATTGTGTTCCCTTTTGATTATAAAGTTCCCAAAGAGATAAGATTTGTCTTCAAATTTGGAATGTACCGGACATTAGTTAACTATCTGACTACTCCATCATGCATCTTGAGACGAATTGTACCAATCCCTCTTGTTCTTTAAGGACTGTTGTCTCCCATCAAAATTACTGCACCATTCAACTCCTTGAAAGTGGAGAACCATTTCCTATTAGGACACATATGATGTGAACAACTTGAATCCATAATCTACTTGTCAGAATAACCAACTACGTACAGATGAACTAGTCAAAGCAAACTCAATCTCATCTTCTTCAAATTCTTCAAAAACTGATGACACCTCAAAGCAAAATCAAAGTTGTCATCTTCATCATCTCTTACAACATTCACTTCAGAACTCTTCTCGTCTCTATTCTTCAACTTAGGACAATGTTTCTTCCAATGACCTTTGTTACGACAAAAAGAACACTCATTTTTTGCAGGAAATTTACTTCTTGACTTGGAACGAGATTTACCTCTTTTTCCAATATGATTTTTCTTATCAGTTCTGTCCCTTACTACAAGCGCTTCACCTGACGTATTCTAAAGTTGCTTCTCTTTCTTTCGGTACTCATTATTTATCAATGAATTAAACACATCATCAAATTTCACATCATTCTTTCCATGCAACAAAGTTATAATTAAATGCATGATACTCGTCAGGAAGATAATTTAGTAAACACAAAGCTTTATCCTCATCACTAATTTGCACTTCTAAATTAGCCAAATCTGCAAGCATCTTATTGAAATCACTAATATCTTCATATATAGAAACACCTTGTCGATAATTGAAACGGAAAAGCCTCCTCTCAAGGTGAAACCGGTTTTCAGCACTCTTGATCATATATTGGTCTTCTAATTTCTTCCACAACTCTTTTGCAGAAGTTTCTTTCATGACAAAGAATTTCTTATCTTTAGCAAGGCACGTTCTGATAGAACCACTAGCCCACTTGTTAATTCTCAGCCACTCCACATCATCTATATCTGTAGGTTTATCTTCCAGAGCAATATCCAATTCTTGTTGACACAAGACATCCATCCTCTCACACTGCCACATGCCAAATTTTGGTGCCATTAAACTTTTCAACTTCAGATTTGGCATTACCAATTGATGGCCTGGTAATTGACAAACACGAAGAACATTAAGACTCAATCCCTTTTCTTTTCTTTTTTCTCGTCACTTATGGTTTCCAATCAATGAATCAACTCCCAATTCAGAACTAGAGCTCTGATACCAGTTTGTTGTGCGGAAGCGTAACAAGCACAATATTGATATGGAACTGGATGAGCAACCAAACAACGAAAAGAGAAAGCAAAACACAAGAACACAAGAATTTATTGGTTCACTCAATCGATGTGATTGAGTTACATCCATTTTTCAGAGCCGGCGAGAAATTCTACTATAATCAAACTCAGTCTCTCACACCTAACAAACTGGCGGCAGCATACATATCTATATATATATATATATACACAGATCCTATCCAGAGTGAGGCCTCACTCTGAAATTAACGTGTGAGGTTGGAGTTTAGGGTCACTTTTCGGTCTCATATCCACATCTCGACCGTTCAGTTTTTAGATACTGATGTATAGATCATCTCTGCAAAATTTCAGCCAAATTGATGGTCGTTAAGGCATTTATAACTGCCTTAAAGATAGTACAGTTCATGGTGGACAGATTCAGTTTGTTCATTGGTTTAAGTGAGTTAGATACCTTACAGATCATCAATTTGGCTGAAATTTTGTAGAGATGATCTATACATTAGTACCTAAAAACTGAACGGTCGAGATGTGGATATGAGACCGAAAAGTGACCTTAAACTCCAACCTCACACGTTAATTTCAGAGTGATGCCTCACTCTGGATAGGATCTGATATATATATATATATATATATATATATATATATATATAACTTTGCTCAGGTGCGGATATCCGCACCTAAGAAAAAAGGTACGGATTTCCAGTTTTAACCCACTTTTTGATCATATTTTTACATCTTAACCGTTTAGTTTTTAGGTATCCTATCCAGAGCGAGGCTAGTGTTTAGGGTCACTTTTCAGTCGCATATCCACATCTCAACCGTTCAGTTTCTAGGTACTAATGTATAGATCATCTCTGCAAAATTTCAGCCAAATTGATAGCCGTTAAGGCATTGATAATTTCCTTAAAGCTAGTACGGTTCAGGTTGGACAGATTCAGTTCGTTCATTGGTTTAAGCGAGTTAGATACCTTAAATACCATCTATTTCGTTGAAATTTTGCAGAGATGATCTATACATTAGTACCTAGAAACTGAACGGTTGAGATGATATTCGTCCATTGGTTTAAGCGAGTTAGATACCTTAAAGACCATCAATTTGGCTGAAAATTGCAGATTTGATATATACATTAGGACCAGAAAATCGAACGGTTGAGATGTTGAAATGCGATTAAAAATTGGGTCTCACGAGAGATCCCTTAAAATGGCAAAAAAACATAAATCTCTTAATGGAAGGGCCCTACACACACACAAAAGTCGTTCTCAGCTAAGAATGTCCTTAGATATTTCCTTGATAGTCTCACTTTTCGATTGCATATCCACATCTCGACCGTTCAGTTTTTAGGTATATATGAGTAGATTATTTCTGTAAATTTTCAGCCAAATTGATAATCATTAAGGCATTCAAAATTGCGATTTATAATTATAACATGAATGGTTTAGGTTAGATAGATTCGGTTTGTTCATTGATTTAATCTAGTTCGATATCTTAACGATAATCAATTTTGCTGAAACTTTGTATATGTAATCTATACATTAGGACCTAAAACCTGAACAATCGAGATGTGGATATGCGATCGAAAAATAGGTCTATCAAGAAAATCCTTAGATATTAATATCTAAGAGCAACTCAAACAGTTTCCCTATAATTTTTGTATAATAGGGAAGCAAAAGTCAAACCTTTAGCATATTTTTGTTCTCCAACTCCAACAGATTCCCTACTTTACAAAAATCCTTAAAATCTCCATATTCTTCCTTAAATTTTTAGAGATAGCTGTAAATATAGAGAATTTGGTTTTCTCTTTCCTCACTTTCCCTAAAATAGGGATAGTTATAGGGAATCTGTTGGAGCAAAAAAAACTCATTTTTCCCTAAGTAGAGAAAAATCAAAATATGCGAAAGCTGTTGGAGTTGCTCTAAGGACATTCTTAGCAGAGAAGGACTATATATATGGTCCCTAGTTAACTTAGCATACATACATATGCAGCCCACTTAATCACCACGGGCTTCTCATTTATGGATTTTGTCCACCATTCAATTAAAGCCAATATTCAATAGTCACATGGGTGGGTGGGTGGGTGGAAGAAGCTCCGCTTTAGAAGAGCCATCCTCAAAAAGCGGCTGTCATTTCTCCAATCAGCCAAAACAAAGCTATCATTTCTCAAACACTAAAACAAAGCTATCATTTCTCAAACATCATTTCTCAAATAACAAAAAGCTGCCAAAACAAAGCTATCATTACAAAGCTAGAATTTTCCACAAAAAGCTTCTCAAATAACAAAAAGCTGCCAAAACAAAGCTATCATTTCAGTATCTAATATGTCCCCCCGTTCTGTAGCACAAATAATCATCCGCCAGGTTTGCACTGTCCAGTTGTTGGGGAAAGGCGGTAGCAACTATTCTTACCGATTTGTTTTTCTCCTTCTGATCAAGGTCACGTATTTTATGTATACCATGAAGATGGATCTTTGTCACGACTCCACGACGATGATGCATCTAACAAAGCGATGTATGCTTGTTTTACTCAATTTTCTTCTTCAAGTTCAGATGTGTAGGTTGTAATAATATTTGTCTAGAATCGTATAATCAACTATCAAAGAAAATTGTTCATATTCGTGAATACAATGAAAGTTCTTATTTTCTAATATTCTCTTGAAATTTTGAGATCACACACCTTTACCACGATTAATTGCTCCTCATGCCTATATATGGATACAAGGATTTGTTGAACTCGTTTTGTGATCAGCTTTGTCGGCCTCCTTAGATCGATCGGTAAGGGTTAAAGAAGTGTCATGGGTGCAGTGTCATTGTCCCTCCACCCTTGATTAGTGCCCATTTAACGACTTGAGTGAGTTAATTACCCAACTCTATACCTCCCATTGCAACAACAAGAACGGGATGATTGTTGAGAGAACTAACTAATAATTAACATAGAGAAAAAAGTTGGGATTGAAAAACTCGCTCTAAAATTAACTCCTAGTCATTGAAGACTATATTTGACGGAAAATACGACAATCTTTAACATAGGTACCTGACTAATATATTTTGCAATAATTTAATTTTTCCCATAAAATTATAAACTACAAATCTAGTTTCATTTATAATAAAAACTCTTCCCCCTTTATTTATTTATTTATTTATGCGATGGTTATACAGAGAACACGACATTCAAAGCTTCAGGTTGTCTGAATGCAGAAATGAGAAATGATGGAAATTATAATTCCATCAATTTTAGATTCTCTTGTTTGGATATTTTTTAAGGGAGCTTCTATTCATACCTCCAATATTGGTATTTGAACCTCTCCATTTTTTCAAATAATAGTTGACTTTGTCAACTCATGTCAAATTACCAATAAAGACATAAATAAGGAAAAAAAAAATCTCTTCTTATCTCTACGAACAGTAATACTCTTCAACTTAGAAAAAACTTTCTCCTCCAATGTAATCGCTAAAATATATATCACCAAACGTTATTTAATGTTGTAGTCAAAATTTTCAGAATTTGACTTTGTCCTCGTAAAGTGATAGACTTCCTTGCTCACACAGCTGACAATTTACAAGATTTATCACTGCGATATAAAAAAATAAATAATAAAAGGAGAGAAAATGGGAAATACAAAGACACCTCAGTATGAAGCCCTACTCATTCTGAATGCAAACAAACATGTGAACGAGTGGCGACAAAAAGCAGTACTCCAGCACGTTTATATGATAAATGCAGCAATGGGTAGTTGTCCACAAGATCGATCTTCCTGCGCGCACATCATCAGTCAAAGCAATTTTATGTGGAACTATTCTATAGATATGATGAAAAATTCAACCTTATGATATAAATCTATAGAGAATGCACTAGACTCATGGTTGATTATTGTAATTTCCTCCACTAGCCCATACATATCTAAAACAAAAGAACCATGTTCATTTCAAGTTGCTATTGAATCAGTTTAGGGATAATGACACTTAAATGCAATGAAAATAATACTTGGAAAACATATTTGTACGAGATGATGAGCAAACATGGTATTGTTGCCTACGCTAACCAATAGTCGATAATTCATTGAAAAAGTGCTAGCACCTCTGTAACTCATATATGGAGGATGAACTTCCAAAAAAGAAAAAAAAAATTGCTGCAATTCCAAATCTTCAAAAACTAAAGGAGGTCCAACTAATGATTTTTGAAAGTATGAATAGAATCTTAAAAAAAAAGAGCTTTTATTGATTTTATTGGACGATGGCCATTTTAGGAAGATTAGAGAGGTGTAGATAGCAAAATGGTTATTTATAAAAGTAAGTTGGAGGTCTATTAAGTGAGGAGGTCCAAATGCCAAATTTGGAGGTATGAATAGAAGCTCTCATTTTTTAAATGTAAGAGATTCAATACATTCTTGTTAGGACCCACTCTAGAACAAACAATTCTAAGTCACAATCAACAAAGGAAAAAAAAAAAAAGAGAAAGCAATGCACACCCATATCAAAACCTAGAATCATTAGAAACCAGCAAAAAGCAAACCAAAGAAGAAATCAACAAAAAGCATACCAGAGAAGCCATTACTTCTTCATTCATCACAGACTAATACAAAACTTCTGAAAACATCGTCACGAGTTCACGGTGAGTTGTATTCTCGCTTTGGCTTCCATCTGTTGTAAAGGATGAGGATAATCACGTTGAGTTGGAATATTGGGATAGCAAGATATGTTCAGAGACGGGTTTAATTGGAGAATGACACCTATTTAGTTGGAATTAAAACACAAAAATTGTTCACATTTTTTTTCATGCCCAAAAAATTGGATATTTCTATATCAACTTCACAAATGGATAAAATACAATTCCTAGAAAGAGAATTCTGATTTTTTTTTAATCAAATTCTGCGATTTTTTTCTTTATCCAAATACAACCTTAGTGAATTTGTGATATCCATGGGTGTTTTGCTAGGACAAATAACATTTTGCATAGTGCGACAATTAATATATTGTGCTCAACGATATCTAACAAGCCCATATGCGACAGCCAAGGGTCCTATGCAAAGTGTGGCAATAATCCCCCTCTTCTTCTTCTGGCTAGCTGTAGAGGAGAGAGACTTTCCTTAATGGCTTGGACAACCAAAAACTAGATCCCCATCAAGTTCCACATTTTCAGTCTGGACATCCCTGTCTATTCCTTGCCTTGAGGCACACCCGTAGTTATTATAATACCTCTCGATATCCGTTTCACAGCGGACATAAATCAAAAGGCTCTATTTTTTTTTTCTCTCCCTTATGATAAGAAAAATCATACAAAATACTATTTTTTAACTAGACAAAGTGTGTAGAAAGAAGGAATCCGCGAGAGTAGATGGAAGCTTGCGACGAAGAGGAGGTGAGGAGAAGGCGAGGGTGCCAACGCTGAACTTCCGAACTTGTAGTGGTGTACGAAATAATAATGGAAGAAAAGCAATGCTTTTGCATACAGTGACACTACTACTAGTAGTAGTACTAGTACTGGCATGTGACCAAAAGAAGTAAACTCCAAATATGCACTCACAACAATAACTATTAACTAATGGAGTAATGGTAGACCGAAACAATAACTATTAAATCTCTCTCTCTCTGGGGATTCTATTAGGGTTTAGTATTAACTGTTGAGTAAATCATGTCAAATTTTAGGCAAACCCACCACCATTGCTTTTCCTGCTTCCATCTCCAGCTTAATCTTTCTCTATTTGATGTGTGGTTTTGTACAAGCAAACTACATAAGTTCATTTTGTTAAGAAATGCACTGTAATGTGCAGTTGCTATAATCAACCCGTTTGGCTAGACCAAGAGTTTACCTAAATTTTGTTCTGTCTTTACATATATGATAAGCTGTTTTCATTCCCTTTAATTACTACGGACTTACTGAGCGCGCTGATAAGCACCCACGACTCGTGTGCACAAGTGCACCTTATCCTCACCCCCTGTTCGTCGGTAGCTTCCATTATCGTCTCTAACAACAGCGCCCAGCTCATCATTTCCTCCCTTATGGTCACATGCAGTAGAAGAAACATTAGAAACTGACCTAATGTTGGCGCTGTTAAAACTAGTAAGCCACTCCTTGGCTTGAATAAAAATTAGTTCACCAACACTAACCTTCTCTCCAAACGGGCAGGCATTCCGTTTTTTCCAAATCAGCCAAGCAATGACACCAAATAGAGGTAACTCTTCCTGAGAAACCACCCCAGTGACATGATCAAACAGGTCATTAGCTTGGCTCACGCCACCCTTTGTATACATCTGCCAGGAAGCTATACTTACGGACTTGCTTTGCAAATCTTCAATCTCATAGACAATGTATAGTGTCTTCTTTAAGGGCGCTACATCCAAAAGCAGCTCTCCTCCACTGTTATCACGACATTTCTCCTTTTAAAGTTGGAAGTACTAGAAAGTTGTGAAAATGCACGCCACAAGAAAATCTTGCTTAATTATTGGGACCTCTACAGTGGCCACCTTTAGGGTTGAAAATATTCTCATCTGAAACATGCGCAGTAGCACACTGCCTACGTGCACAAGCCGCACTGGCTACCTTTAGGGTTAAAACTATGAGAATCTGAAACACGAACATGAACAGTTTAGGGTTGAATATATGAGAATCGGAAACATGAAAAGTACATTGTTGCATGAACAGTACATTGTTGCATGAACAGTTTAGGATCTGAACCATGCACAAGTCCTTTAATAAAGTGATCGTACTATTCATAATCCATCGGTTGGATTCTCTTTGGGACAGCTAGAAAATTAGTGGGTTGTCTCTCCCTGCTTAATCTTTATAACATAGAAACCTAGCTCAAGAGCTTCTTCTTCTCCTTCTTCATCACCTCAGAGACACCGAGCAAACCCAGAAAAACCCACATTGTCCTTCCCTGTTTTTCTTCATTTCTGCCCTTGAATGAAACCCAAGTCTTTGCCTTCAACCCAAACCGTCCACCACCCTCAAAACCTCATCCAGAAAACACCCACTTAATTGTATTCTGAGCAAACCCAGAAAAACCCACCTTTTCCTTCCCTTTTTTCCTTAATTTCTGCCCTTGAATGAAAGTTATGAAACCCAATTCTTTGCCTTCAACCCAAACCCTCCATCACCCTCAAAACCTCACCCAGAAAACACCCACTTAATTGTATTCTGAGCAAACCCAGAAAAACCCACCTTTTCCTTCCCTTTTTTCCTTCATTTCTGCCCTTGAATGAAAGTTATGAAACCCAATTCTTTGCCTTCAACCCAAACCCTCCATCACCCTCAAAACCTCACCCAGAAAACACCCAGTTAATTGTATTCTGAGCAAACCTAGAAAAAAACCACTTCCTGCTTCCCTGGTTTTCTTCATTTCTGCTCTTAGAACTCATTTCCTTGCTTCAACCCCAAACCACTTTCAGGGAAAAGAAAAAAAAAACCACTTCCATCTTCCTTCTTTTCTACATTTCTGCCCTTGAAACCCATCGCACCTTGGTTTATTAGAATCTTCTTATCATGGTAAAGCAGGTATGTTTCTTTAATATTTTACGCTGACATTTGTAATTAATTATGATGATTTTGATTTTTCAGGGTTGTCTTTGTTCCGGGTCCTTATTACTTTTGTTTAATTTCTTTGTCTGAACGCTATTTTTCGTTTAATTTGAGGGTTGTTTGTTTCAATTTTTCTTTTAGGGTACCAATTTCTATTTTGTCGGATCAAATTTTCCATTTATATTTCGTTCAATTCGTTGATTTCTTCAAAGGTTTATTTCGATCGAAATAAATAATAATTTTTATGTTATTTACAAAAGGTTTCATGTTAATTTTCGCAGTGGACCGCTGGTACTGTTGAGGGTGATCACACATGGATGGAAGGCCCATCGAGATTCTCTCTCCTAGATTTGCCTGATCAGGTCAAATAACTTGATTGTTCTTCATTTCTAAAATTGATTATATGTGATTGCTACATAGGTTGGGCACTTGATCTTTTTCCTTTGGTTTGTAGAATTCCAAATCAGGGTTTAATCCATAATTCAATGTTCTCACCAATTACGGAAGAGGTTGTTTCATCATTTTCTATTAAATGTGACTTGTGGGGCCCTATTTAGTGTAACTATGACCAAGTGGGATGAGTATTTAATCATGGCAGTGTATAGTGTAGTGGATATTTAAATACATACTCTAAAACTGATAGACGTATAAGACCATGTTACTTCACTCTTGACTCTTCTAGATTTTTTTTTGAAATCTTTCTTCTCAAAATAATAATTTATGAAGGTGTTTGTTACATTACAGCATCATGAGCAGCAGAGATTGACAGCTGAACAAGTGATGCCAAGGTCAGAGGTTGCAGAAGTAAATCAGGAAGCAAGGCAATCATATTTTCTGGTCGGTCAGATCAATGTGCCAATACGATCCTCTACACAAGATATCAGGAATGGAAATTCAGATCATAATACAAATGACTTGTCAGCAGTGCATTCAGCTGGAGAATTAAATATGGAAGCAAGGCCTCAACCTATAACATCCACTACGACATCTTTTCTGGTCGGTCAGATCGATGTGCCAATTCGGTCCTCTAATCAAGATATCAGGAATGGAAATTCAGATCATAATACAAATGACTTCTCAGCAGTGCATTCAACTGGAGAAGTAAATATGGAAGCAAGGTCTCACCCTATAACATCCCCTACGACATCTTTTCTGGTCGATCAGATATATGTGGACATACAATCTTCTATCATAACCTCTGGGGGTTTGGTGTTAAAGAAAAATCATGGTGAAACACAAGATTGTAGGAAAGGAAATTCAGGTGAGACATTTGAGTCAACAATGGATTCAGCTGATCACCCAATATTCCCTTCAGACAAGCTTACTCGGAAAGAGGTAACGAGATGGTGATTGAAGTACTTATTTAGATTCTCTAATTCTGTTTGTCTGATCATGACTAGTACAGTTTGACATGCACTAATCTCTGTTGAAACAATCCTTTCTTAATATAACTGTAGAGTTGCTCTGGCACATCAATCTAGCCACTTCTGTAGAGACTGTAGTTAAAATAGATGCAGGATTAGTCATTTAGGAACCCTTCTACTGGTTCCTCAAATTACCAAATTGTGTGTTCTTAATTACAGGGAGAAATGCAGCAACTTCCTGACAAACTTGCCATAATTGAACGAGTTGCCAAGTCCAAAGCTCAGTTGGGAGCGCTCAAGGAGAGTGAGAGAGGATCGTCTCGTATTAATCAAAGCACAGCAGAGGGGAGATGTACAAGCAGTGGGACAATCAAGAAATGGGGAGAAGGATGTTCTCGCCAGTCTCTAGGCAGAGGTGTCAACATTCAAAGATCTGTTAAGAATAGGTATCATCCTCTCCTGGAAGACTCTGAGATCGAGGAGCAAGAAGAGGAACATCCAGAGGAAGAAAATACCAAGGTGTTGCTTGCCGCTGCAAGGGAAGCTGCAAAAAGACCAAAGAAAGTTGAGAAGAGGTTAAGGCAGAAGCAGAAAGATCAGCAATGGTCATCACTGGGGGCTCCTACATTGTTATTGGTCTGCTTTTTCCTCCTATTGGCAACTTTATACAGCAATCCCCAACCTTGAAAAATTCTGTAGGATTCTTCTTTGTTCATCCCATCTTATCTTAGGTTTTGGGCGTCTTAGGTTTTGATTAAACTAAACAGTCATAGCTCAAAACGAACTTATTTCCGTTAGAACTGAAGTTTTGATATCTGGAAGTTCAATTTGGTACTTAAAATTGATGACTGAAGGAATGAGAAAGTGATGGCAGTGAGTTGTGGCTCTGAGGAATATTGTTACAATAGCTTGTAAATATTTGGATATCGATTCAAGTGTTTGAATTTGTGAATTTACTATAAGATGGGCTCCAAACAGCATGTAAATTTTTGGTTGTAAATCCATGGTTCTAAAAATCGGCCTAGGCGCCGCCTAATGGAGACCGACTCTCTTCTCGGCAACTCTCTCCTCTTTCTTCTCTCTCTCTCTATCTCACTCCCCTCGAGTTTCTGAGAATATTATGAAGCATCAAGTATTCAAAGATCCGTGCTTTGTGCCTCTGCAATAATCTGTAATGATGACTAGAAAGAGGAAAAAGGGAAGGCGATGAAAAAGATGAACCGTCTGCAAAGCTTTTACTTGGTATAAAATAAAATATAGAGTCCCACTCTCTCTTATTCTTTCTTGTAGCCGTTAATTTTGTAACTTCAGTCTTTCAGTGAGCAAAGGAGAGTGGTTCTCTTCTCTAGGCAAAACTCAAAAGAGAGTGGGACACGTTCATGTTCAAGTGTTGGGCATGGAAAATGCCTGTGACTTTAGGGAACAGATGGACTTGATATAAAACGAAAGATGAAGGTCCCTGGTCTTAAATTATTGCTCTGATTCAACTACTGCGAAAGTGCGAATCTTAAACTAATTAACCTAATTAGAGTTTGACACATTGCATAGGGGCGAGAGAGAGAGTGATATAGTTGCTGTGGTATCACCATAAATGAGTGTTGTGGAGCAGATGGAAGAGCAGGAGGTGTAGACAGAAAAATAAAAAAATTTGGGCAAAGTTGGAAGTTTAGTGTGTCAAAATATGAAAGGAGGTCTAACTAACAATTTAGAAGGTCTGAATGAAACTATCCATTCAATAAAGATAAATTGATCCAACAAAGAGACAAAGAGTGGTTCTAGTTGGACCTCCAAATTTGATATTTGGACCTCTATTTTTTTTCAATTATTAACTAGAGACTGGTGCCCGATGTTAATGGAAATAGTCAAGTTGACAACTATGACTATGGAGATCAACAATTGCAGCAAGTACAGATATGAGGGGGTACTGCTTAAAAGAGTTAAAAGAGTTGACAAATTTATATTTGTTCATTAATAAGAAAACTGTTTTACACTTTAGAGCGCTAATCTCCTCGATCAATCTTATTCAAGAAAGCACTAGCCTCTTAACACACGCTCACGCGTGTGTCAATTGGCTTTTTTTTTTTTTTTTTTTTTATACTTTATTTGTGTCTATAATATTTTGCTTGAGTTTTTATTAATATTTCTAAAAAAAGAGTTTGTTTTCTTAATTTATCTAAAAAATGTTTATTTTTTATGAAATTATGAATAACTTTTTTTTTTCTTCAAAAAAAAAGAATAACTTTTTGTTTAATAAGCAATTTTTTTATTTAAACTGCCAACTCAAAAAAAAAAAAATTAAACTGCCATTGTAGTTAACAAAACGTCTAAGATCCTTTTTTTTTTGTAATTTCTTCAATTCAGTTTACTGTTATATTTACTATTTTAGCCTTCATGTGTTAAATTATAGATTTTTAGACTATAATTAAAGAAGGGTAAATTGTGGGTTTTTGAAAATTTAACCATAAGCCTTGTTGACTTAATTAATACTCTGTTTTTTTTCCCCTCCTCTTTGATTTCCTTTTCCACGTCCTTCAATCATGTCTCATGCATCTTCCTGCACGCGCATACGCACGTGCGTAAAGTTTGTATTCGATTTAGCATTATCATTTTTTGTATTGGTTAATGGTTTACATTGCAACAAAAATTGAATTTCCGGATTCACTTGTACGTTGTTCAGCGATTATTTTTTTCTTTTTTGTTTTTCCTGTAAATCCTTTTATGATGCTAAATATCTTTATTTTCTTGTGTTTTAAGAGTAAGTAAATGGGGGTACAAATGTCATTTCTATAAATATGGTGAGTGATCACGTACCGAAATAGATAAAACTTTCTTAGAAGAGTTTGATTTGAAAAAGAAAAAGAAAAAAAAAAACAGAACTGTAACAATGCATGTGAGATACATAAACATCGATATGAAGCAATTGAGCGAGAAAAAGAAGAAAAAAGATACACCGTATGATACTATTGGGTAGGCGTTTTTCAATAATGGTCAATACTAACAAAAGCATTATACAACGTACACAATTACGCAAAAACATGAAATAAAAACAAAATGAAAGGTAGACTCGCAACATAATTTCAGTACATTTCACCAGCTTTGGCTCCAGCTCAGATAGCTTTGGCTTCTTTTGTTTAGTGGTCTCCTCAATATCTCCTTTGGCTCATTATTTCTACCCCACGACCCTACAACCAAGCCTTCATTCACACAACCTGCTCCATGCTCCAAAACACTGATCATGACATTAAACCCAATATAATAACATAAGGATAATTTAAACTCTAGTTCCGGACCACTTGAAATATCGCTTTATCAGCCGGTCACTATCGATTCTCTATTTTCTAAAATAAACGTCGGGTTTTCAAGTCAGCAAGTATATGAAAAATTAGACCATTGGGTGGTATCAAATGAAATTATCGGAAAGGAAAAGGAGCTGGGAAGGAGAGAAAACTAAAGAGAAGAAGACAAGGAGCTGAAGATGCATGAGACATGATTGAAGGACTTGGAAAAGGAAATCAAAGAGGAGGGGAAAAAAAACAGCCAAATTTACGTGAGCATAAATAAATTGGAAACAGTACAACAAAACTGTATCCAACATCTTCTTCTCTGTCCTATGCGTTTGGGTTCTCTAACATCCAACTCAGTGAAACATCATAACATGAAAACTGATAGAATCTTGCCAATAATTATCATTGGAAACACAATGAAATCTGAACCAAGAAAGTAAGCATATAGGGCAGTAGTATCCAAATGTAGAGATTTGAATAAGAAAAACAGAAATATTGACTAACATGACAACTCAAGGGGTTTACCTATTGTTACCTGAACAATAGGTGGAAAACCTCAAATGTGAGGTGGTACAATCAACAACCACACTGATGATCATCAGATGAAAAACCACATAGAATGTCCACATGAAAATTTAAAGTTCAAGTAATGAAGTACATGGTGGAAATTGCTAGAGCGTGGCCCGTGGCCCACCATTGTACCGATATTGTCCCAACTTAACCACCCGTTAGGTGTTGAGTTTTTAATCACAAAAGGCCTCGGTACAATTGGGTGAGATCCACCTACTTATAAATTATATTTTATTTGTCACTTTTCCAATGTGGGATCTTTCCTCTCCAACACGCCCCCTCACGTGCAACCTAGCTCTAGGTCTGCACGTGAAATTCATTCATCCAATTCCCATATTGGAAATTGGGACACAAGTCTCATATCGGAGACTTGGTCAATACAATCCAAGGCCCACATTGGACACTTGGTAAGCCTTTCTAGTTGAGAAATTGGTGTACTGAAAGTCTGCAAGAATATAACTCTTAGTAACAACTTGTTTGGACAACAACCTAGACCGAAGAATGATATTCCTCCATTATAAAACATAAAACAGAACGCTTTTCTAATTAAACTCCAATACATTCACCAACAAAAACACCCTTCTTCGTTTATTTGAGAGGAAAAAAAATCGCCCAAGAAACTTATGAGTAGCAAGCACAAAGAGATAAGTAATCTTCCATTAATTGTTCTCTATCAATATTTTTTACGCATCTCAACCTTCAATTAAAATTAACAAAACAAAGCATCAAACCACAAAGCTACAGTTCTCCAGACTTTTGGGTTGCATCGAATCAAAATATGACAATAATTCCAAGCAATGAAAACATCTTAGATTTTTCAAAGTTTGGCAAAAACTAATTTGATCCCTGTCAGTATTCATGTTCAATCATCTTTGGCTCAAAAGTTTATGTCCATCCATTTAGAACAAAGAGATTATTAACGCCTACAAAAATTATAAATCAATCCCTCTAGCATGAATTACCCATAAATAAATGACCAAGAACACATCGAATACCCGCTTAGTCAGCAAGTCCATTATTAGTATTGTATATAGATGACAATGAATCAATCGTTAGACCCGGATTCAAAATCATTCAATAATTAAGATGACCAAAGTAGCAAAACCAATAACCAAAATTATTAAGGTGATAAAGCAGAATCTCACCAAAAACACCTTAACAAATATACAGAGGCCTAAACGGCAACAGAAATAAAGACAAAAGCAAAAAGTATGAAAACGATTGGATTAGTAAATTGAATCACCTGGATTCTACAATATATTCTACACATAAATAGAGGCACCGAGAATGAAAACTGCAAAACAGTTTTAGTGGGAGAACCTTAACCGTTTGCGTAATTCTCGCCGTCGGTATAGATTTTACAGCTGCTTGTACCATTATCCTTATACCCTTATTTTATTTAATTGATTTGCTGTGAAGTTATATAAAGAGAGGGGTAGTTGCAGAGTTTTTGAAAATTTAACCATAAGCCTTATTGGCTTAATTAATACTGATTACCCTTATTTTATTTAATTGAATTGCTGTGAAGTTATATAAAGAGAGGGGTATTTGCAGGATTTTTGAAAATTTAACCAGAAGCCTTATTGGCTTAATTAATGGTGATTACCATTTTACCCTTATTTTATTTAATTGATTTACTGTGAAGTTATATAAAGAGAGGGGTATTTGCAAGATTTTTGAAAATTTAACCATAAGCCTTATTGGCTTAATTAATACTGATTACCCTTTTACCCTTATTTTATTTAATTGATTTACTGTGAAGTTATATAAAGAGAGGGGTATTTGCAAGATTTTTGAAAATTTAACCATAAGCCTTATTAGCTTAATTAATACTAATAACTCTCACTTTTGACCCAGTAGTTTGGTTCGACTCGTTTTAGAGTAACGCGGGACCTGTGTCCACGCTGACGTCAGCATTTCTTAGGAAAGAAATCTGAAAAAGAAGGGAGATAGTTGTCATTTGTGTGTAGCCGCCCACACGTTTTCCCGCCAAAATGCAAAAAATTGAAGGTATTTAAATGAGAGCCCCTCTTTTGTTTGTGAGAGTGTGAAGGAGAAGTATGGAAGACGAAGGAGAAGTCATCTCACTCTCCGATTCCTCCTCCGATTCCAGTTCCAGCGACGACTACACTGCCGACGCACACGACTTGGATCTCGGAGAAGAAGAAGAAGAAGAAGACCAAGAGCTCGAAAACGAACCAGAAGTTCAAAACGACGACGTACGCGAGAATCGTCGGAGACCCAAGGCCCGCCCTCCCCTTCCGCCGCCATCCGGAAAAGATCGGAAATCGAAGAATGTCGATGCTCTCCTCAGGTGCCTCTGATTTCTAGTCTTGATTTCTGTTTTGGTTGATGAATTTAGCTGCGCAGTTTTTCAATTTCTACTACTAGGGTTTGTTGTTTGTGGTGCGGAATTGGGCTTAATTTGAATTTTCTGGATTTATGTTATTGTTTGATTGCTGTCGAAATAGTTGAAATTGAAGAGTTTTGATCAGATTGGGTAGTTCAGATTGTTTGAGTTTCTAAGAACTGATATTGCTCGGAATAAGCTGGGTGGATTCAATTTAGGTTTTTTTTTTTTTTTTATCGCGGAATTGTTTTGTCGTTGGAGGGTTAAATAGGCTGGTTGGGGTTGGAATTGTTGGTATTGGGTTTTTGCTATTTCAAAATTTCTGTATTTGAACTGAAATTTGTGGCATTGGTGTTATATCAGCGGCAACCTTGTGGTGAAAAGACAGCCTCTTCTTCCACGAGTTCTGTCGGTGACGGAAGGAGCAACAGTTTGTAGGAAACCCTTTAAACCACCATGCTCCAAAGGCTATGATGATGGAAATGACCAGCTCGCTCGGCGTCTCTCAGCACGCAGACGGTTTGTTCCCTGGGGCGGTTCATCAAGTGCACCGTTTTTTCCGGTTATTGAGAGGTTTCCTAGTTTGCCAAATGATGCTGAGAAAGATGTAGTGGAAGAGATTGTGACACTGCCACCTGGAATTGATCCCTTGGTCTTGTGGCAACCTGAAGAATTCGAGGATGGGGATGCTAATATGGTGCAGATAGTAGTGGACCCTCTGCTTGTTCGTTTCCTTCGACCACATCAAAGGTTTTCTCTAGATACTAAAGCTGATTATCATTTTGTTTTTCTTTTGGATGTTCTATTTTATTTTTTTATTTTATAATAATTCACATGACTACATTCTATCATTGCTACGACTATAACGTAACTTTTGTCAAACTGTACATCGATATTCTCCTTATAAAGCTCTATCAATTTGATGTTTTCAATGTCAATTATGTTGCTTAATGGGTCTATAAAATTTGGAATTTCTAATTTACCTTGTGCTTTCATGTGGTTGCTTTTAATTGATGAGATGAAGTTTTGATGCAGAGAAGGGGTTCAATTCATGTTTGATTGTGTTGCGGGCTTAAATAGTGCTGCAAATATACATGGATGTATTCTTGCAGATGATATGGGGTAGTCCATTCTCTCTCTCTCTCTCTCTCTCTCTCTCTCCCCTCCCTTCCCCTCCCCCTTCCCCCCCCCCCCCCAAAAAAAAAAACAAACGGATTTATATCTATTTCTTTTATGTGTTTATGTCTGGTCTAGGGATCATGTCCTCAGGTTTATTCTTAATCTTGATACTTTTGCAGTTTGGGAAAGACATTGCAGTCAATCACATTACTTTATACCCTTCTTTACCAAGGGTTCGATGGGAAATCAATGGTTAAAAAGGCCATTATAGTCACTCCCACCAGTCTTGTGAGCAATTGGGAGGCTGAGATAAAGAAGTGGGTTGGAGACAGAGTTTGCCTCATTGCTCTCTGTGAAAGTACCAGAGATGATGTTGTTTCCGGAATTGATCAGTTCACAAGTGCTCGCAGCCGTTTGCAGGTAAAATTTGTGTAATAGTCCAACATTTATCTTTAAAGGTTGCACTCACAATCTATCCACTTCAGGTTCTAATTGTTTCTTACGAGACATTCCGAATGCATTGTACAAAGTTTAGCCACAGTGAATCGTGTGACCTTCTCATATGTGATGAGGCTCACAGGCTAAAGAATGACCAAACGATGACGAATAGGGTATGATGCCTAAAGTTTCTGTCTATTCCCCCCCCCCCCCCACCCTAACCATACATGAATATTCTGTCAGGCATTGGCTGCTCTTTCATGCAAGCGGAGGATTTTGTTGTCAGGAACTCCAATGCAGGTAGGACTCAATTTTGTATGATGTCTCATGATTCCAAGTTGTTACTTATTTCCCTCCATATACAACGCGCAGAATGACCTAGAAGAGTTCTTTGCCATGGTCAACTTCACTAATCCAGGAATCTTAGGTGATGCTGCACATTTTCGTCGATACTATGAGGTGAGCTGATTGTCTTACATTTCTATAGACCCCTTGTGGCCCTTGAGGATGTTTCAAATCAAGTTTATTGTTTCCTTTATTATTAGTTTCTTTTTCTTTCTCTCTTTCTACTCCCTTTCAAAACAAAGCTAACTACAAATTTATTAAAATGAGTTATACGTTTTTTTGGTCTGAAAAATAAGTTCTTTATAGCAATATTGTTTTGCATGCTCGCACCACACACACACATGTATATATATATTTATATATATAAAACTAATTAGTATGTCATGCACAGTAACATCCTTGGAATTGGAAGTGTGTGCCAAATATGCCAAATATTAAAGCTATATTAATTACTTTTCTACTTTTTGGTAAAAATAAAAAATTATTTGGTGAAAAGACAACAAATTTCTACTTTTCCCACCATTGACATTTATAAATCCTGCATATGAGTTCTTACATACATATTCTGTGAAGGCACCTATTATTTGTGGAAGAGAACCTAATGCCTGTGAAGAAGAGAGGAAACTAGGTCTTGAGCGCTCTTCAGAACTCAGTGCAAAAGTTAATCAGGTAACCTGATTCATTAAATTTTTAGCTCTTAAATGGGAATTGCTTACTGGATATCTTAAGCTACGTTTGACCTGACTTTCCTAAAAAGAGTTGCATCAGCATTGTCCATCAAGTGTAGGAGTTGTGAATCATTATATTTTGCAAATCAGCATCTTGTTCATGTTTCAATATACTTTTGCAGTTTATACTGCGGAGGACTAATGCACTACTTTCAAATCACCTGCCACCAAAGGTATGTCACTTATCTTGGACTACATTCCAAAAAGTTATGGATATGTTGTGTGTGTGTGTGTGTCAGAACATAGTTAATTAGTTTCATTTACAAACTGGAATAGTTTACATACCCTCTAGGTTCTGGGACCTATATGTCTTTTGAGTTTTATCACCTTCACCGCGTATGTTGGTGCATGTGAACATAGTTAATGACCTGAAGTTTGATGTACAAACTGTTTGCCATCTGAGTTCCAAGTTTTATCAACTTCCCTGGGTGTCCATGCTGATCAATAGTTTGCTCCTTTTGCAGTTAGGCAATGCAGATGAATACTCACACTTGTGGAAAATAAGTCTGTTATTATAAAACTGAAAAGAAAAATCATCTGTGAGTGTAATTACAGGAACTTATGACAGGAATGAGAGTAGTAGTGGATCTAAAAGTAGAAGTTGCTTACTCTATCTACTCTGTGTTATCATTCCCTAAACCATAAACCTTACTTTTATTAGCATGATGGAACTTCATAGGTTTATACTGTAATGGGTAGATACACTTTTCTATAGTTGCAACTTTCTCTAAGAGAGACGGTCAAAATTTTTGTTCAGACATGATTACTTATATTATTCATTTTTGTTTCAAAGTTTGTTACTTCTGAATATCTGTGTTTTGTTCTCCTCTTGCAGATAATTGAAGTTGTCTGTTGCAAGTTGACTCCTCTCCAATTAGACCTTTATAACCATTTTATACATTCCAAAAATGTGCGCTCTCGTTTAGTGGTCTCGCAAGTAGTTTCTCATAGATGCTGAACTTTTGGAGTTAATGAACAGACTGTCTGACATGGAATGGTTTATTTGTTTCTCTCAATTACAGGTTAAACGAGCAATCTCAGAAGACACAAAGCAAACAAAAATATTAGCTTATATAACTGCTTTAAAGAAGCTATGCAATCATCCAAAGGTATGTCATATATGTAGACATTCTGATACATATGCATGCACATTCATGATTTGATTGGGATAGTTCGGATCTATTCTGGGACACGTGCTATTCTTGGTATTAATTATTAATACCCCTTGATTTTCCTTTTAAAACATATCTATATTGTCTTTAGTTATAAGCATCCACATACAGATCATCTCCTTTTCTTTTCAAATACAAAAAGCAAATTCAGATTCAACAAAAACTATGTATGCTCTGGACTCTTGGACATAGGCTTTCAGGGAGTTTGGATTGTACAAATTTCCCAGATATAGTCATTACTCATTAGGATTGGACTTTTTGCTTACCTCTTCAACCTTCACAGTTATTTATTTCAAGTTAGAGTTTGGGTTGCTTTCATCCTCATGAAAGGTGTTCATCTTGTAGCTCATCTATGATACTATAAAAAGTGGAAGTCCAGGAACTTCAGGTTTTGAGGACTGCATTCGCTTTTTCCCTCCACAGATGTTCTCTGGAAGGTATGTATTTTTGTCTTTTCCCCCAATGTGAGAATCCAATATACAACATATCACTTTTTTTATTTTATTTTATTTTTGAAATTTTTAAATATTCTTTTATGCTGTTAGATCTGGATCATGGACTGGCGGAGATGGGGCTTGGGTTGAACTGTCAGGAAAGATGCATGTTTTAGCTAGGTTACTTGCCCAATTACGAAAGAAGACTGATGACCGTATTGTCCTTGTCTCAAACTATACACAGGTAATGTTGTGCAATGATTCTAGAACATAATGTGAGTGTGTGTATATCCATATATCTTCTCAGCGTCTTGTTCTTTCTGGTCTGGAGGCAGTATATGTTTTTCAAATAATAGATCATCACCATCAATTAGGAGACTTCTTTCCTTGTTAAAATACGGTGGTATATATATTAGAAAGCCCAAATTTTTCTGTTTTCATCCAGACAATATACCCTAATATCTCAATTTTGCTAATCTTGAAGTTGGTGACTGGTTCTGTACTTTCTTTCATTGAAAATATCTTGGGGTTGGATAAAAGACCTCTGAAAATTGGACCCTTCGTAATTTCTGGTGCAAGTATCATTTTGGTCATTTGATTCTCTTCCTCTTTTTGACCCATCCGTGATTACATGGAAAGTGTTTACTTGGTTTACTGCTCTTAGAAGAGTAAATACAATACCTGAAATCTGATGTTTTCATATGGAGTTCTCTACTGGTGACTGTTGCTTATTTAGTCATTTGTCAATCCTTAAGTGTAATGTGGTGTTAGTTATTTTATTAGCAGATGTTAAAGGTTATGATGGAACCTCTGGTGACTTGCTTGTTAACTGATGCTGCGCTTTTGTTTATTTTGTGTTAATTAAGTTATTTCTTTTTCAAAAGGAAACACTTTAATATCTGAATTCAACAGTTAGTCATATGCATTCATTTCCACAAGTTCTCTGTGAAAGAAACTAGGCTTCAACTTGTCTTTTTGTATGTTAATGTCATGTATCAGACACTGGACCTTTTTGCACAATTGTGTCGAGAAAGAAGATACCCATATTTGAGGCTTGACGGAACAACTTCTATCAGTAAAAGACAGAAATTAGTAAACCAATTCAATGACCCCTCAAAGGTATATACTTTCTAATGCAAACAGATTCTTTAAATTTCTTCTTTATGTTTCTCTTAGGATTTGGGTTTATTTATGATAAATAATCTTAACCGAGACATTTTGTAGGATGAATTTGCATTTCTCTTAAGCAGTAAGGCTGGTGGCTGTGGTCTCAATTTGATAGGCGGAAATCGACTGGTGTTGTTTGATCCTGATTGGAATCCAGCCAATGATAAACAAGTAATTGTTTAAGTTAAGCTTTATATGTACAGCTGAGAAGAGATCATAAAATATGCAGTCCCCTACGGTTATTCTTATTGTTTGTTTTCTTCATCTTTCCCATGTGAAGGCTGCTGCTAGAGTTTGGAGGGATGGGCAAAAGAAGAGAGTATACATTTATAGATTTTTGAGTACTGGAACAATTGAAGAAAAGGTTTTCATGTGGAGTTATTATCATTTGTTTCGTTCTGCATTCATATGATCATGCAATTAATCTTTTATGATTCTTATTTTAATAAATCATCCTCATCTTCTACAGGTCTACCAGCGTCAGATGTCAAAAGAAGGGCTTCAAAAAGTTATTCAGAAGGAACAAGCCGATAGCCCGATGGCACAGGTCTGGATTTGTAGCTGTTTCCTTCTTAGTGATTGTTTGTTTCCTTTAAATGTATTTTATACGGAAGTATTTTTGTTCCAGGGGAATCTTTCAATTGAGGACCTACGCGATTTGTTCACATTTCATGAGAATGTGAGGTAATGTCATCTCCTCTATCTTGAAATCCCTTTCCAGGACTTGGGCTTTACTGCAATATCATCATCTATGTATCTGCTATGAGAAAGAATTTACTCAATGAAAAGGTTCTTCAAGTTTTGTAACCGTGGGTTTTGTACTTCAATTGGTAGAACCAATATTGTATACATTTCATTACTTATCTTTTTGTATATATGGATTAGTGATAGCTTTCACTTTTCATTTACAGTTGAAAATCTTATACATAGTTTCAATGGAAGTTCCTAAACTTCTATGTAGAACAGTAAGATATAACTCATATAAGAGTAAACTGAGCATATGTATCACAACAGTGCTAGGTCGTGCATGTAAGCATATAGCCAGCACCTATACCACAATAGGTAATAAAGTACTATAAAATTCTTTTTTATCTCTGGGAATGAAGCTTTGCATTTGTGTTTGGTACTTGTCTTTACCCTTTTGAGTTTTTTTTTTCCCCCGGAAATGCTGGTTAAACTGAATGTCAAATGTTGTTTTCATGCCACTGTAATTCATCCTGTTAATGGGTGTTATAAATTTTTTATAGGTCTGATGTGCATGAGAAGATGAACTGCAACCGTTGTCAAACTTATCATGATACACCTCAGAGTACAGCAGAGGGAGATATAAACCAATCAACTTATAAAAGCAGCGAGTCTGCACCAGAAATCTCTGATATAGGTGGATTTGCAGAAATTACTGGATGCTTACAGAAGTTAAAGAGCTCAGAAAAGCAGGTTGGTTTTTTTAGTTGTCATAGGTACTGTACTAATACCCTTCTACACTTCATTTCATAACTGTACAGAAATATATTCTTTTCTCAGATCGGGACACCTCTAGAGGAAGATTTAAGTAACTGGGGGCATCATTTCTTCTCTACTTCAGTACCCGATGCTATTCTCCAAGCTTCAGCTGGTGATGAGGTATGATATAGGTTTTCCCCTGCTGACAAGCTTTGAATTATTGAGATACTAAATTTACTCAAAAAAAGAAAAAAAAAATAGTATTGATATTATAATGTTTGTCCTAAACTGTAACATATAATTCTGTTGCAAAGATGATGAAAAGTTAAGGGCAGTATCTCTAAAACTGTGATTCTGAATCTACAGTCAAACTTACATCTTCTCTAACACCTTGTCAGGTTTTTGAACTTTTTGTTACCAGGTGTTTTATTTTTGTTCTTTTTTAAACTTTAACACCTACTTATTTTAGGAGCCTATGTGATATACTCATTGAAGCATATCCGACACTGATGTTAGCCATGCCTATCAACTTAACCATTTAATGCTTTTGTTATAAAAATGTTTTAGGTTTTTACCTAAATTTCGAGTGCTGTTCATTGCTTAAGATAAGGAAGTCTGATATAAACACTTTAAAAGGTAATAGCATGTATTATTGGAGAACAAGGTACTAGCATGTTTAACAATACAAATCTCCTTGTTTAGTGTGGCAATGGCTACCACCCCTTTTTTCTTTCTCACTCTCAGGCCTCAGGGCTGTTTTATTCTCCATTTTATTATTGTCGCTAATTATTTATTGGAAACAAATGATCACATCAGTTTTCCGCATTTGACATTCATGTACTTATGAGAATATGCTGTGAAACAGAAAACAGATATCATGACATTATCCATTAGTGGAAGTGATGATATATATATATATATATATATATATATATATATATATATATATATATATATATATATATATATATATATATTGTAATGGGATGACCTTTCGAAAAGCAAGATTAAATAATGGTGTTTCAGGTCACTTTTGTTTTTACAAACCAAGTGGACGGGAAGCTTGTGCCTATAGAATCAAAAGCAAGTCCAAAGATGCAGGGAGAAGAAGGAAAAGAGAATATTTTCAAATCAAAGCAAAACCTGAATCAGAAATCCATGCTAATGTCTTGGCAAAGAAAACCACTTGAATCTCTTTCTTCGAGTGTAAATACTGCCAGAAGCACATTATCAGCCCCTTTCAGGCCCTTGCAAAACACCACTGTGCAATCAGGGATAACCTCTTTAAAGGGTTCAGTAGCATTGAAGCCTAAACTCTCTCTTGGAAATCGGTTGCCCCAGAAAAGATCTTCTCCTGATACTGTTGAACATGATGATGATTTTCAGTAAATCTTACTAACAGTTATTAGCATTGTTAATATGTGATTGTATTTCTAGAGATCAACAAATTAAGGTGTCTCACATCATTTTACAATTAAAACTAGGCTGAATCATATTATGGTGACCCCCTAGATTCTGTTGTAAGGATGCACTCAAATTATCATATAGTTTTTCGTTACTTGTAAGAAACAGAATATGGTTTCTAACTTCAGTGCTTATAGAATACCATATTATGATAGAAATGACATTCAAGACAGTCTGCTTTAAGTTGTATCGCTTGGGAAGATTGGTAAACGAATATGCAGTTGCTGATTTCTATCCCTACTTGTTTCATAGGGTTGATACTCTGAAGCAAGCTTCTCTTTAGAGTGATGGACTAGAGAGCATGAAATATCATGTTTCTTTCTTGTGCAAGTTCGTATGTTCTTGGTCATGTTTTGCACACTATTTATGACGTTTTGGATATGAGATCAGTACACTATTTAGGTAGTCAGTCATCGGACACTGAATATGCTCGTATTATAGCGACGCTAGAGATCATTCTTCTACCAGTCTAGTCGCAGTTCATTCATTCTTTATTTTTATTTTTTTATCCATTAGATTATTATGAGCTGTGACAAAGCACTTTAGTGTTTCATTCTCTGCTTGCTCTATTTTGAATAACTGACCGGTTGTGTGATACTCATCGGTGATGAGATTTCGCCCATGGGGTTTTGGTGATTATCCTGGGGCGGTCAGTTAATAATCTAGGGCACCATGTGAATCCGGCAGTGGGTAGCTGGATTGGTGTTTGTGTCTCTGTGCCCCTAATTCTTGCTTCTAATTGTTTCAGCCGTAGGAGGACTAAGGTGGCTGGGTCTGGTGGCAGCAGATGGGGTTGGCCACAGTTGAAGGACAACCAAAGTAAAAAAAAAAAACACTAGCTCATTGCTTCACTTGTTAGGCCTCGTTTGGTTTGCGGAAAAGAAAGTAATTTCTTTGTCTTTCCTATAGGAAGAGAAATAAAATTTCCCAAGTTACATATCTAAAATCGTCTACATGTAGGAACGGGTCGGTGAGCCCATTACAGCGGCCAATTTTGAGAAATTAGGTTTAGCCTATTGGGCTCCGGTAGCTGTAATGGGCTCACCGACCCGTTCCTACATGTAGACGATTTTAGATAGGGCTGGGAATGGGCCCGGCCCGTGTAAAATTTGAAGGGCCCGGACCCGGACCGAAATTTTCGGGCCGGGCCTAAATAATGTTTTTTAATTTTTGGGACTGAGTTGAGCCCGGACCGTTTTTCCCAGGCCGGGTTTTGCGGGCTTTCGGGCCCAAAAGGCAACAAAAAAAAAACAACAGATCGATTATCAAAGTTCCAAATTGCAGATCTAAGCTCCACTGCTCCAAAGTCCAAACCCATTTGCTCTGCCCAGATCGAAGCTCCAAGTCTGGGTCACAGTTTCTATATGACTAGAGAAGGGAAAAACAAAACAAAAAGTCCAACTCTGCAGAACAATTCAAGCCAAACCAACCCATTTCCTCTCTTCAATCCATCAATGGCGTCAAGGATGACCAGCTTCCAGTCCGAACCCAACTACCTGTTCCCGACTCACAACCCGATTCGCAACTCCGACGGAGTCTTCGAGTTCGACGAGGCCGAGTTGTGGATCAAATATATGATTCTTGGTGTTAATAATAAGAAATAGAGAAGGGAAAAACAAGAAGAAGGAGGAGAACTGGAGAAGGAGGAGGAAACTGACCAGGTGTGCAAAACCAGGCGTGGTCGTCGACGAGGTTGTCATTGGGGTTCAAGAAATCGAACCACTTGGGGGCGTTGATTTACTCGTAGGTAGATCAGATCTACCATTAATTTGATGGGGAAGGAGGCTTAGGAAGAGAAGGGAAAAGAAAAAAAAAAAAGAGGGAGAGAGGAACAAGAAGAAGACGGTAACTGGAGAAAGAAGAGAATGGAAGAAAAGAAGAGAGAGTGAAGGAAGGAGAGAGAAAACTAGAAAAAAAAAGGAACTGGAAAAAGAAGAGACGGGAAGAAAAGAGAAAGAAACTAAGAAAGAAGAGAGAGTGAAGGAAGGAGAGAGAAAACTAGAAAAAAAATAAAATAATTGCCATACTTTATATGATTTCGGGCCTTCGGCCTTTTTTTTTTTCTAACTTCTAAGGACCGGGCCCGGTCCGTTGTATAATGTTTTCGGGCCGGGCTTTATAAAACTGCCAAATTTTTTTAAAGGGCCCGAACCGTTCGGGCCGGTGTCGGGTCGGGTTTCGGGTTTTCGGGCTAAATTCCCAGCCCTAATTTTAGATATGTAACAATAGGTAAAGGCTAAATGAATCACTCCCCACTAGTGAGGTCACTGTACGATCTCAGGCAATTTGGGGCTCCCCACTACCATAGCTGAATTAAGTGAATTCTTGTTTGTGCACGGCTCCTCTATGTTAACCCTGCACGAGTTGGTAGAAGCACGGCTCCCTTACCCTTTGTGTTTCTCTATTCATCTATTTCCTACCATTTGTCGGATTGCCACCAGGTGATGGATGACTTGAGGCTCTCATTGTCCCCATGCTAGGCCTTGAAGAGTTGGGCAGTGGTTTGATAACCATCCAATCTCAGTATAAAATTAGGTGATGAACTTGTCTGCTAGTTTCTTGAATGAGCTGGTCGAGGCAGCGGGAAGATCAAAACACCAACTTAAGGTCTCATCCTTAGAGTGCCCCTTGGAATATGTGACATGCCACTACATCAGTATAGCCCTTACATGTCCCTTGTGACCGGAAAGTGTCCAGGTTTGGTACTTATCAGTGGTTCTGCTGTATCGCTCCATCTTAAGAGCCTTGTTGTCCATGGGCCTGGTCTTAGCCAGAATGTGTGACGTGAATGGACCGGGACATTCCTCAAAGCCTGTTGTGAGAGGATGCTAAGCGAACCTGCTCTTAGTTAACTCGATCCTGGTTTGTAGACTAGCAATGGTTTGACACAATTCTATCAAGAATTCTGTGTTAAGATCTGATGTCGGGCAGGTTTGGTGACCTAGGCCTCTATCGACCCCTAGGTGCCCACTACCTGAACGGGAGGGGGTGGTGATGGCATTCCTAGCATCGACTATGGGAAGAGTTCGATCGGGATGTGGATTATGATGGAATTCACCTAGTCAATCATTGGAGTTTTCCCCTGAGGTTTCTATCGCAAGTGTGGGTGCTTTGTTATGATCTTATCTCCTCATCAGTGCATGTGGTTTCTATCGCAAGTGTGAGTGCTTTGTTATGATCTTATCTCCTGATCAGTGCATGTGCGAGTGATGCGTTTTTAGCCTCGAGCTCTTGGCATCTGCGTTGCGCAGTGAGAGTCACTTCATGGTATAGATGACGCTGTTCCCAGAGCGTGTTGATGTCCACCCGTATAATGTCAACCATCGCAACCAGATCAAGAGCACAGGGGCAAGAACTGGTGTTGACGACGACATCGATCGAGGTGTTTGGTGTGCCAAAAGCGAGGACTAGCGCAATGTAGTTGGTTGGTGTGGAGGTGGATTGTTTATATACTTAGGCATGGTGTTGAGAGTGATAAAATAAAATTTGTTCTTCTCCCATAGACGGCACTGAATGTTTCTGTGTATGCTCAGACATGGTGTTGAGAATGAGAAAACAAAATTTGTTCTTTTTCCATAGACAATGCTAAATGTTTCTATGTTAACCATGCACAGGTTAATAGAAGCACGACTCAGCCTCAGGTTAGTAGTATGATGGGATTGCTTTCTACCTGTCAAGATTAATACACGGGGCGTTAAGAGATAGACTGGGTAGGCTGGTCTAGACTCTGATGCTCCACATTAATGTGGGAGTGGACACCTCTTCCTAAGTGTGATACCTTAGGTCCCCCTTTTAATGTGGTCTGCTGGTGGCCTGTCCGACGATATCTGATGGATGTATGCTCTGGTGTTATAGTCCTGATTCTGTACGTACGTGGTCTTGACATGGTCACAAAGTGTCTCGGGTGGTAAACCCGGTACCTGTGCATGTGTCATTTATGCTTGATACCTAGTTGATATGTACATTTGTGCTTGGTTCGGTATTCGTGTTAGCTTGGGTGGAGGGCATTACCCTACTCTTGCAGGTGGACGGTATTGCAACCTATCGGGTGCCAGAGGGTTTCTACACGTTTAGAGTTGTTATTGCAGGACAAGCACCTTGTTCCCGAGCAGATTTGTTGAGGTCGATGATCCTCTTGAGTTCGTCATACTTGGTGATCAACTCATTATACTTTCTTTTGGCTTCCAACTTTTTATAGTGCTCTTGTTCTTACTCCTTGTTGATTTTGGCCATGTCTTGTAGTATCAGTGCGACCTTTTTTTGGAGGTCTATGATTGTTCGATTGTTCATGGTAGCTGTGTTTGTGCCTGCCTGTTTGACTAGTGTATACTAAGAGAGTGAACTTGAGTTTGGTTTTGTGGGTTTGGAAATCGTCTTGCTTTTCAAGCATGATGGTGTCAAGTAAGGTATGAAAATTTGTGCATATTTCCATTAATGGCGCCAGATAACATATGCAGAGGTCTATTCATAGGTACTTGACGGCTGAATGGGAGCCAGGTGCTCGGATATTCTAGTGATTGGGATGGAGATAACTGTCAAATAATATATTACATGGGAGTTAAGAGGTAAATTTGACGACTGATCTTTTATTCTGCGATGCCTAAGTCTGCCAATGTATTAATTTTGATAGAATAACTGTAAATAACTAGTTAGTGCATCCTATTAATGATGAGATGTTGTTCTTTATAGAAAAGTCTGGGAAGATTCTCATTGACATAAGATCACTTGGATCCGAGACAGCTGCTCATATTGATCTGGTATTGGTTCTGGTTCTTAGGAGTTTGTTTGCTAATTTTCGAGTTTCTGACACCCTCGGTTACTTTCGAACTCCTGGTGAGTGAATCACCTCTCCTAGGTGATCGTCTCATCAGTTACGGTTACGGTTACTATTATATTTACACTGCTCTCGTGACATATGCAGTGCAGTGATGTCGTTCGACATCAAGTCACATGGTTACTTTTCATTTTAGATGCGTCTGTGCATCTTGCTATCTTTTTTTGTTTTCCTACTTTATAGATGCATTTGTGCATCTTGTTATGCTTTATTGTTTTTTCTTTCGATGCTTTTGCATCGCTCCATGTAATTCTCAGTTTCATCTAATATAGTTTGTCGTCTTTCCCTTAAAAAAAAAAAATATATCACTTTGGTACGAGTTCCTTTGGAAATTTTTTTTTTTTTTGGTGTAAAGTTGAACTTTTATCATAAGGGTTTTGGACCTGCATTGAGACTACTCATCCGGTGACATTTAACCACAGTCTCGCCTGAGTTCACTAAAAGAGGTGTCAAAGTAGATGTTATTTACTCTAACGGGACTTTGACAAGTCGGATTAATCCCAAAATAAATGTTATTACTTATGTAAATCAACCTTCATAGTCTTAAATCTGAATGTAAAGTTTAACAACTCATCATTAACATCCAAGCAAGAAGCCTTTCATTTCTTTGTAGTAAAAGAGAAAGAAAGAAAAAACTAAAAAGAGATTAGAGGCAGAATATTATACTAGTCGGTGTCGATGGCATAAGTTTTGACATAGCGATGGAGCCCCTTTCTACTACTTCTATACAAGCATGTTAGATTAAGTCTTAATTAGTATAACATTCTTAGGGTTTTGGGTAACGTTCAAAGCATCCAACAGATAAACTCTATCCCTGATCTGACATTGTGAATTGAGCCTTGAAGATGGATTTATTATGTTAGTTCTTAGATAAGACAAAAGAAAATTTCTTAAACTAGAGTGCAACTGACAAGTTTTGCTAGCAAAATGGGAGACCAAAAGGGAGACAATGCCCTTTGACCGAGTTCTGCTTCCCCCCTAAACCCATGAGGGCATGAGGCTAATGCAGTTTCTTCAAGTATCTTGCTAAATTTGTGACGTACAGTTGTCAATTGGGAATCAACCACATGTCAAAGACCCATTAGCCTTAGGAGTGGAGATTTCAATCTAGATTAGGGTAAAGCCATGTGCAACTACTTGGAAGGTCAATAGTCCTACGAGAGTTGGAACAAAGAATCTTTATTCTTATTGTGAAGTTTAGAGTAAATAAAAGTCCTAGATTGGTGCTTGTTTTATGGGATGTGTAAGACTGGAAAAAGACTTGATCAGTATAGTATGTTGATTATCAATCAAACAAGATGAAAGTCCTCGTGGTCCTTAGAAACCTCAAACGACACTCACCAATTATATGCATAGAATAGAAGGAAGTCCTTGGGACTAACTCAAGTATGAGGAAGAGTAGAGAATTGAGTTACTTTTTAAGTTGGATCAAGTTGGATTTCTATGGAAGTCTTTGTGAATAAGATTGGGAATAGGGCTTTCTAAACCTTAGAGGATAACTATTAGGAGTACAAGAGTATTTTGTAAAATGAATATAGAAAATGTACCTGAAGAGAAATGTGATGATTGTTTCACGCTTTGCAATTACTTTTTGAACAAAGATCTCATAATCCTAATTTCCCTTCATTAAGAAACTAGTGCTAAAATTGTGTTATTATTTAGTCTGATTCAAGACAATGAAAAAAATAACAGTTAATTCCGATCATGAGTGTAGAAATCTATCACTGAAGCTATAAACCCTACCCTCCACACGACATATAGGATCATGGTATTAAAATGACAACTAAATGCAAGAAAATTATCTTTATTTGTTATCGGTCAGAGTTATTTCCACTCACGTATTATTTTACACATTTCATGCGAGCAATTAAAAGAGATAATGATAAATGCAAGTGTGACGATGACCATTCTTCTCTTTTTGCTTATTTAGGTGTATACTTAGTATCCGAAATTCACTTTTTGTATTATTTATCCAGCAATGCAAGGAGATATTGATCTTAGGTTAAAGAAATACTGTGCAGGGTGGATGCAATGTGGTCTACGTACATTGTCTTCACTATCATTATTTTTCTATAACTGATCAAACAGAGAGGGCCTTGTTGGAAAGGATCATATATGTGGAGCTGCGATCTAACCCATATCATGACATGTGACTCCCACACATGCCCCTAATTTGGACAGACCAAAAATTTAACCCTCTTCCAAAAAAGAAGAGAAAAAAATAACTAATAAAGTGTCTGTCACATTTGACTAATGTGGTGAGGAAGCTTTTGCAACTCCATTGTCATCCACTCAGCTACTCAAGTGAAATATGAGATTGGCCACCCCAATAAATACTAATTCTTAGGTGTTACTCGCTGTAGAATATTATGATCAAAGTGGTTTTACATGCATTTTTTTAAATTTTTATTAAAAGATGACAAATCCAAGTAACATGAGATGTCTACCAGACATACGCATAAAACAAGCTCTCCCTCTAATATAAATGCAAACATCTCCATGTGGATTCTAACCTTGCAAGTAAATCAACAAATTTAAAAGGGTTTAGTAATCCTTGGTTTCAATGTCCATAGCATGCTTAAACATGTTTAACAATTAGAAACAATTGGCATTGTTTTTGCAGCAGTAGCGGTAATAGTAGCAGCTGTAGTAGTACTACTTCCTGGCTTCTTCCTCCATGGATCCTAGAATTTCCTTCTCCAATGACTTTGCAGACACTCAACAAGCCATCAAGCATGAAGCCATCTACAGAGAAGCTCCCGTTTCTGCAGATTTCGAGTTCTCTGTGAACAATTTCGGGATGATAGCTGCGGATGAAGTCATATTTCAGGGCACATTGTTGCCCTTGAAGGACAATGGTGCTAACCAAGGAGGGAAGACTACTTTAAGAGATGAGTTACTGGTTAATGATGATTATGGAGACATGTTTTCGAGGCCATCAAGGAGTTTAAGCCGGTGGAAAGAGCGATTGGGACTCAAAAGATCTCAGATTGTTCCTAAGAAAACAGATAGGAGTCATGGGGGTCTGGAAAGTATAGTGGAAGATAGAAGGCATGTGTTTGTTCATGAGGCTGTACTTGTTAGCAAGGAAACCTAGGTAAGATGAATTTCTTACCCTTTTCGTCTTGTTTCCATTTCGTTTGCAAAGCTGTTCATTATGCTAATGCATGAACATATTTAGACCTAAAAGTTGGTTTTTGTGCAGGAATTTCTGTTTGAAAGGAGGATTGAGTTGCAGAAATGGTGGAATCTGATGCAAGATGAGAAGCTTAAATGTTCCTTGCTAACTTTGAAGGTATGGATAAAGTGGTTTAATTTAGGGCCTGTGGCTTAGCTTTTCAGTTATTTTGTCCAGTTGATTCTAGGCAACACCCCAATCCCCTCCTTCTTTTTTTTTCCTTCTTCTTTTTGCTCTCTCTGAGAAGCACTCCATCCGATCCTCCGGAGAATTAGATGAAGAATTTATCAATTTGGCTGTTCCGTTTTGTACAAATGTTTGCAGTTGAAGTTGTGTGACTTGATTTGTAAATTTTTTGTATTGATCTATCGTACGATGTTTTGTTTCATTCCCACGTTGATTTCGATCTATTCATTTCACTTTATCTAGGAGTTATCCTGTTGCTAATACCAACATTGAAATTGTTCTTTACCTTTTCCTTCTTCCTCCTCTGGCAAAATTATTAGCAAATTGCACTAAGGCTTCCAATCCGTCCCTGAAATCTGGGATCGGGATTGGAAGAAATTGTTACTCCACTGGGTTAAGAAGGTCAGTAGATTCTAGTCGTGTAATTTGGTAGATGCAATCACGATCAGCCATTTAGGTTGACGTATACCATTGAAGTGGACAAGAGGTTTTTATTCTATTTTATTTTTTCTTTCAAAGAAAGTAAATTATATTAGATGATCCAAATGATCCACCAGAATACAAGAGATACAAAAGACCTTAAAAATCTTTAAAGTCGCTTATGCATTAATCAATCAACAGGTTTCCCAGACATGTATAACGGATCCGGCTCCTCTAAAGTGAGGAGTCTGTAAATTTATTTCAATTTCATAAAATCTAGACTCTTTATCCAATTTTTTTTTTTTTTTAAATCTGGACTCTTTATCTAATTTAAGGGTTCTGAAAATTGACACATCACTCTTTCATTGATTTTTGATTTTTAGTCTAAACCCCGGTTAACTTTCCATTAACTATAGAAAAAAAAAAAGTGTCACGCCCCGGATTTTGAATGATAAATTCAAATCCGAAACCTGAATAATTACAATTACAAAAAAAACCAAATCTCGAAACTTCGAGTTCATTATTACAATTCACTCTCACAATATATTATAAAGCTCAAATGAGCATAACACACCTCACAACTTACAATTGTTGTAAAACTCTAACAATTGCTCTAACCGCACGATCACCGTCCTGGTTCTCCTGTCCTGTAGGATTACCCGCTACACAATTTGAATAGTGTACCGGGAGTTGCAACAACACAAAACCCGGTAAGCTTTTTACAGCCAGTATGAGTAAACAAGAAAGAACTGTTGATTTATTAGATTTCAAGACTACCACAAACCCACGTTACTTTCTCACTCTCATATATATATATAGACACTTATGAGTTACTCTCAATTTAGCTCATAAGATCCCTCACTCTCATATATATATATAGACACTTATGAGTTACTCTCAAATTCGCTCATAAGATTTCCCAACATTTGGTAGACAGACTCATATATATATATAGACCCTTATGAGTTACTCTCAATTTCCCTCATAAGGTTACCATATATATATTGACACTTATGAGTTACTCTCAATTTCACTCATAAGGTCACTCCACATTTGGCAGACAGACTAGAGCTCTAACTGAACGTAACCACTCGTCCGGCCACAGACGTGATTACGATTTAATACTATTAATAACCACCAGCCCGGTACGAGAGCGTGATTCACTAATAGATGCCATGGTCACCTCGTGACCTAGTGATCTCCACAGATCACAACAATTTATTGTTCCTCAACAATAAAACTCAACACCTCTCACAATATATTGTTTCTCAACAATAAACTCAATATCTCTCACAATATATTGTTTCTCAACAATAACTCAACACAACTCCAACAATACATATTATTTCACGTAATAATATATATACAGACATTCACACAGGAATGTCTAGTAACACCAACAATAGTTCATATGATTGCAACAAAATAAAGCAATTAATTGTATTGGGTTCGTAATATGAACCACGTGAGGTTTACTCACCTCGATAATCCCGCTGCGTCTTCAATTCAGCTCAAAATACGATCCACAATCGTCCACCAACTCAAACCGTCAATCACCTAGTCCAATAATGATCTTGACTTAGCCAACAACTCAAATATGTAATTAAACGACGATCCAACGCTCAGATTCAAATTAAACGATGATCCAACGGTCGGATCTGAATTTAATGATGATCCAACGGTCGGATCCTCACGGATCGCCTTTAGGATCATCCTCCAAAATTATCACGAAGATCCAACGGTCAGATCTTCCTGAATCGCTTTTACTAACATCTCCACAAAATTATATGAAAATCCGACGGTCAGATTCTCACGAATCGCCTTCCGAATCACTATTTCTCAATTATACGAAGATCCAACGGTCGGATCTTCGCCCGTGACCTCACAAGGTCACCGGGACAGTCATACGATCAACATATCCAAAATTGAAGCAAAACCGATGGTCAGATCTTCACAGATCGTAAACCGAAGATAAACGTAAAAACGTTAAATAGTAACGTCAAAACGTAAATCCACTATTTATCAACTTTTTCTAACATGACCATGTTATATATCAAAACGCTCGTATGGATGCATAGATCATCGCCTAGATAATGAAAACTCGAAATATGGTCTGATGCGCCGCCACAAGCGGTGGTCAGTGGGCGGTCAACGCGGCGGTCAACGCCGGTCAACCACCTCAGATGGCAAAGTGACCAACTACAAACTGGTTCAAAATGAAAGGGTGGTCGACTTTCATACCTGGAGCTAAGCCTGGTTCGGCCTAGATCGTCCTAGATCAAGCGTTGAAGTTGGATTAATCTCGTGCGTCTGATCAGATTCCAGATTGAATCAGGGACGTCGAAATCTTCAACTCGTGATCTTTCACTCCACACTCCAAATCGTCAAGCAAGGAGGATATGAGGATGATCAGGGGAAGGAGGAGATCACGAAAATGGGGAGGATCGGCCCGTGCAACGCCGGCACGGCCAAGATCCGATCGGGTCAAAAGCTAGGCTGGGGGGGGCTTCGATCCACGTCTGGGGGCAGCGGCGATGCAAGGGGAGGCCAGAGGGAGGCTGTGCGTGCGACGGCGAGCTCGGGGAAGGCCGGGTCGTGGCCGGAGGATGCCGGAGGACCACCGTTTGGCCGGGTCGGGTCGGTCGGAACCCGAGGGTTCTGAAGGTCGAAGGAAGAGAGAGAACGGAGGAAACCGGGGGCTTTTCCGCAAAAAGAACTTTTTTTCGTCCTTAAATGAAAATAAAAAATCAGAAAATTTCCTATTTATAGAAAATTCCCAATTTTCAAAAATTCATAACTTATTCATACGAACTCCGAATATTGCGTTCCACATGTCCACGAACTCGTATCGACGAGCTCTACAACTTTCATGAAGGAAGTTTTCCCAAATTTTGAACGTATAAAAAGTCAACTTTGTTGACCCCCTAAAAACGTTCGTTTTCGAAAATAAAATCGTTCGAACTAATTCCACAACTTCTCCGAGCCTCGTACTCGCTCCCACTATCGTGAAATCATTTCTAAAAATCCACGGAATTTAATTTGGATTTTCCGGGGTATTACAGTCTACCCTCCTTAAAGAAATTTCGTCCCGAAATTTGAGCGTAAGTCAATTCCTCTCGATTAAGGTTGACCTAACCATATAATCTCCATCTCTTCCAAATCTGTAGTAATCTACAGAGCCACAATCCTTTGTATAAAAATACATTCCTATGGCCACTAAATCCTTTCATCACAAACGTAAACTCACACAACAACTGCTCAACAACACTCCACATCACATACACAAAATCGTCACATGGATCATCTCATAGATCCTCACATAGATCTTCACATAGATCATCACATAGATCATCACTCTGTACTGGCATACAAGCACAGTAAACACTCCCACAAAGTGTTTCGCTACTCAATTAGCATCACGGTAAATCTCCATAGTAAAACTTAAGCATGCACCACTCTTCACAACCATAGAGATGCATCACTCAAAACAAATCATCCCCAAAAGCACGCCAATAAATTATGTCATCCAATGATGATGACTTGGGCTTGCTCAATCCTTGGGCTAAGCACTAGGGCTGGCCAATTGGGCCTGAAGAAATCGGACCATCCACATTTCGAACCGGCCCAAACCACTTTGGGTTTAACATTTGGGCCTACTATTCGGGCCGAACAATTGGGCTTACCATTTGGGCCTACCATTTGGGCTTACTATTTGGGCTTACTATTTGGGCCTACCAATCGGCCCACCAACTTCCAGCTCGGCTACGGTATGAAATTGTACATACCGTATATACGTATGCATACCGTACAGATCGTATATACGTATGCATACCGTACAACTGTATATTCGTATGCATACCGTACAGACCGTATATACGTATGCATACTGTACAACTGTATATAAGTATACATACCGTACAGACCGTATATACGTATGTATACCGTACATACCGTATATACGTCCGTATATCAAGCATATACGAGATCCAAAAATATTTGTAAGAGGTAAGGTTCGAACTCCCGACCTCAAACACGAAGGTTTTGCTCCCAACCACTGAAGCAAGAGCTGCCTTCATTAATATATGCTCACGTGTTATATTTATTATGTCATAAGCGACATAAATAAAATAACGGGGGAGGCAAGGTTCGAAACCTCAACCTGCCGCACGAAACCTTTGTCCCCCAACCACTGGAGCACAAGCTGTGCTTAATATAATGTGTACAAATTTTATACTTATTATGTCATAACGAACATAATAAAAATAAACGAGAGGCGAGGTTCGAACCTCAGACCTCTTGTACACGAACTGTACACTCAACCACTCGAGCACGGCTGCTCACGTTATTATCCATACAAATCCTTTTATTTAAACCAACTGTTTCAACTGTTTAAACAATTCGGCCCAAAACATCCAAGACTGTTGCAGAAACCCAGCCCAACGTATCCAAAACTGTTACAGAAATCCAGCCCAACTCATCCAAAACTGTTTCAGAAACTCGGCCCATCATGTCCAAAACTGTTTCTGAAACTCGGCCCATCAGGCCTCCACCCACAGCTACAGTGATGCCTTGATCCGAGACAGGCCCAAGTACGGCCCACTTGTGTCACGGCTTATCCCTTCCGTGATTTACGGCAGTCAAATCTGCTTTCGGCTACAGCTGTCTGCCACAGCGCCTCGAGATTCCCTCGGTCCCCTTACACGCTCTCCACGCGCCAACAGCTTTTCCGGGTTTCGGGGCGACTTTAATCCAACGCGTGGATTGAATCTCAGAGATCGTCCATCCAACGGTGGAGATCTGCTCACCTCGTTCTATAAATAGGTGCATCCTGGAGAAAAACTGTTCACACCAAAGAAAAGAAATTTTCTTCCGAGCTCAAGTCTTTCTCTCTCAACTCTTCAGCCTTTCTCTTCTCAAATCCTTTCTTCATCAATTTCAATCCTTCTCTTCTGATCTTCTCTCCCATCTAGTTGATTCAATCCCATCTTTCCTCTGAACTTTCAGATCTTCAATATTTTCCTCCAAATCTTCAATCCTTCTTTCTCAGATCTTTTCTTCCATTTGAAGATTCGATCTCATCTTTCCTCTGAGAATCTCAGATCTCCAATCACCAGTTCAACAACTCCAATCCTTCTAACAAAATCTCCCTCAAACACTAAACCATGTATTCCTCGATTTCCACATCCTCTCACCCCATGACCCAAGAGCCACGAACTCTGCAACTAATGGAGCTCCAAACCCCGCAACAAATGGAACCACAACAACAGCAACCAACAGAGGAGGGAGGAAACACCCAAGCAGCTGGAAGTAGTGCCAACATGGATTTCTGGCGAAGCCGTACCAGGTGGATTCCTACTCCAGAACAAATAAGAATCCTCAAGGATCTTTACTATGTCAAGGGATTTAAGTGCCCAACTACAGAGCAGATTCACGAGATCTGTCTCCAGCTGAACCAGTATGGGCATGTTGAGGGTAAGAACATTTACTTTTGGTTCCAGAACGTCAGGGCTCGAGAGAAGCAGATGAATAGGTGTAATCAGGCTGCTCCAGTGCCCATGAGAACTAGTTCTCTTGGTACTGGTAGATCCATTGATCTCAATTTTGGGTCCACTGGTTCTACTGGTGCTGGTGGATCCATCGACATCAATTTTGGGCCAGCTGGTGGATCCATTGACATCAATTTTGGGTCCACTAGTTCTACTGATGATGGTAGATCCATTGATCTCAACTTTGGTTCCACCTATTCTACTGGTAATGAAGGATTTCTTGATTTAAATTCTGTTTCATATTCTTCCTCACACTTCAACACTAATACTAGTACAACTCTTTTGGCACAACAGGAGGACAAACATCCCTGCAACAACGAGGAGGAGATCACCAGGAGGTTCAAACTCTTCCTCTGTTCCCCGTGCACGGCGAGGACGTCTTTGGTAACCTGAAGGCTACTTCCGAGGAAGGTAGCGCTTTTGGTTACTATTCTGGTGGCTCAGGCGGTTACCACAGTGGCTCAAACGTTTCTCTTGAGCTCAGCCTCAATCCATCCGGAGCTGCTGACTAGGCTTAGTATAGCATAGTCCTCGTTTTTTTTTTTTTTTTTTTTTTTTTTTTTTTGTAATGTAAAATCAATAAGATGGTGTGCATGTTTTCTTTTCTTTTTGTTTAACCAACAACAACACCAAGGATCGAACCTTGGTCACCCAATACTATTTTCAAAACCATAAACAACTCTACTGCACACATCTTTCATAATGATGTAATAAAAACAATCGCTCAAAAAGAATCCAACAATCAATTAAGTCGCATCGAGGTCTAGCTAGTATCCTCTGAGTCAAACCAAACACAACAATTTCATCGATAGGATTAGGGATTTATAAAGCTAAACACATCCTGAGTTAGCTAGGAAAACCCACGTTTTTAGAGTTACTCTTACAACTCTTATAGAATCTCGATAATTCCATCTATCAATTGCTTCAACAAAAACTCACCACAATTCAATCCCTAACATTTAGCGATTCAGAAATCAAATCAAACTCCATATCACATAGTAATTCACTTGAACCACTATGGATACCTAACAAAATCACTAAAATCAATATCCGAAATTGCGTTTAACTATAACACCTAAAATCAATCACCAAAGGCACACACTCTCATCCAACATCATTCACAAGAACTGATTCTAACTCTCCCAATTAATTACACCAAAATCAACTCCATTGCAAAACTTTAAGTGTCCCGCCTACTTAAACTTAAAACACACAACAACTTCAAATTCACTGCAGCCCATCTCCATACTACGATCCAAAACTTAAGAAAACTAGTTCACCACACAAAGGCCACAAAATTCAATTTCATTCACTTGAACAAAACTATATTCACAAGTCACGGTCAGGTCATCAACCCATGGTGTTCAAATGAATAAATTTCAAATCCAGTTTTCCTTGTGAATCGTAACGTATCGTTCCAAAATGATGCAAGCAACATCAACCACGTATATAAGACACATCTCGCGAACTCAATTCAAATTCAGAATCACCAAAACTACTACTAATTCCAATTCTACCAACAATCTTGATTCTGAAGGAATTATAGTACTCAACGACAACCCAAAACAATGGTCTCTCATCTCTAACCATCGAGCACAAAATAAAATTCTTGTCTCGCACCTTAAACCCTGCTTAACAACTTACAAGCACAAGGAAGAAGTAACCGCAATAATTCCTTCCCTAACCGCAACACTACTCACAACTCCACATGAGTCAAGAATCTATTCAAGAACATTAGTATATTCAACTTAAAAAGGCAAAATTACCATCGATTAATACTCGTATCCACATTACAGACGAGCATAGGTCCACACCATGCCTTCAACCAAACACTTCAACAATCAAAAGAACCTCATCTCCATAAAACAATCCTCGTTGACTTAACAGAGTTGAATCAAGAGGTTCCTATTCCTCAAGGATTGTAACTCGCGGCCACTGAACTTATTCCCATACGAACCTACAAGACAACTGTAAGGTTCTAAGTACAACCCCTTCGAATATCCATCACCTAAGGAGTATAGTATGCTTGGCTAATACATGTATAACACTTAAAACACAGTATAAGTCAAATACAAATTCATATTAACCAAGTCAATACTATAGGGAAGGTATTCACGTTCCCTAAACGACCTAGCGGCCTAAACAACTCCCAACACTCACGCATACCCAATGACTTAGCCAATACCAAAGAGCACACGATGGGGATCCGCTGCAGACGGGCCATCACTCGGAAGGTATTGACACATCACCAAATATGCACCTTACGCTCTGATACCAAACTGTCACGCCCCGGATTTTGAATGATAAATTCAAATCCGAAACCTGAATAATTACAATTACAAAAAAAACCAAATCTCGAAACTTCGAGTTCATTATTACAATTCACTCTCACAATATATTATAAAGCTCAAATGAGCATAACACACCTCACAACTTACAATTGTTGTAAAACTCTAACAATTGCTCTAACCGCACGATCACCGTCCTGGTTCTCCTGTCCTGTAGGATTACCCGCTACACAATTTGAATAGTGTACCGGGAGTTGCAACAACACAAAACCCGGTAAGCTTTTTACAGCCAGTATGAGTAAACAAGAAAGAACTGTTGATTTATTAGATTTCAAGACTACCACAAACCCACGTTACTTTCTCACTCTCATATATATATATAGACACTTATGAGTTACTCTCAATTTAGCTCATAAGATCCCTCACTCTCATATATATATATAGACACTTATGAGTTACTCTCAAATTCGCTCATAAGATTTCCCAACATTTGGTAGACAGACTCATATATATATATAGACCCTTATGAGTTACTCTCAATTTCCCTCATAAGGTTACCATATATATATTGACACTTATGAGTTACTCTCAATTTCACTCATAAGGTCACTCCACATTTGGCAGACAGACTAGAGCTCTAACTGAACGTAACCACTCGTCCGGCCACAGACGTGATTACGATTTAATACTATTAATAACCACCAGCCCGGTACGAGAGCGTGATTCACTAATAGATGCCATGGTCACCTCGTGACCTAGTGATCTCCACAGATCACAACAATTTATTGTTCCTCAACAATAAAACTCAACACCTCTCACAATATATTGTTTCTCAACAATAAACTCAATATCTCTCACAATATATTGTTTCTCAACAATAACTCAACACAACTCCAACAATACATATTATTTCACGTAATAATATATATACAGACATTCACACAGGAATGTCTAGTAACACCAACAATAGTTCATATGATTGCAACAAAATAAAGCAATTAATTGTATTGGGTTCGTAATATGAACCACGTGAGGTTTACTCACCTCGATAATCCCGCTGCGTCTTCAATTCAGCTCAAAATACGATCCACAATCGTCCACCAACTCAAACCGTCAATCACCTAGTCCAATAATGATCTTGACTTAGCCAACAACTCAAATATGTAATTAAACGACGATCCAACGCTCAGATTCAAATTAAACGATGATCCAACGGTCGGATCTGAATTTAATGATGATCCAACGGTCGGATCCTCACGGATCGCCTTTAGGATCATCCTCCAAAATTATCACGAAGATCCAACGGTCAGATCTTCCTGAATCGCTTTTACTAACATCTCCACAAAATTATATGAAAATCCGACGGTCAGATTCTCACGAATCGCCTTCCGAATCACTATTTCTCAATTATACGAAGATCCAACGGTCGGATCTTCGCCCGTGACCTCACAAGGTCACCGGGACAGTCATACGATCAACATATCCAAAATTGAAGCAAAACCGATGGTCAGATCTTCACAGATCGTAAACCGAAGATAAACGTAAAAACGTTAAATAGTAACGTCAAAACGTAAATCCACTATTTATCAACTTTTTCTAACATGACCATGTTATATATCAAAACGCTCGTATGGATGCATAGATCATCGCCTAGATAATGAAAACTCGAAATATGGTCTGATGCGCCGCCACAAGCGGTGGTCAGTGGGCGGTCAACGCGGCGGTCAACGCCGGTCAACCACCTCAGATGGCAAAGTGACCAACTACAAACTGGTTCAAAATGAAAGGGTGGTCGACTTTCATACCTGGAGCTAAGCCTGGTTCGGCCTAGATCGTCCTAGATCAAGCGTTGAAGTTGGATTAATCTCGTGCGTCTGATCAGATTCCAGATTGAATCAGGGACGTCGAAATCTTCAACTCGTGATCTTTCACTCCACACTCCAAATCGTCAAGCAAGGAGGATATGAGGATGATCAGGGGAAGGAGGAGATCACGAAAATGGGGAGGATCGGCCCGTGCAACGCCGGCACGGCCAAGATCCGATCGGGTCAAAAGCTAGGCTGGGGGGGGCTTCGATCCACGTCTGGGGGCAGCGGCGATGCAAGGGGAGGCCAGAGGGAGGCTGTGCGTGCGACGGCGAGCTCGGGGAAGGCCGGGTCGTGGCCGGAGGATGCCGGAGGACCACCGTTTGGCCGGGTCGGGTCGGTCGGAACCCGAGGGTTCTGAAGGTCGAAGGAAGAGAGAGAACGGAGGAAACCGGGGGCTTTTCCGCAAAAAGAACTTTTTTTCGTCCTTAAATGAAAATAAAAAATCAGAAAATTTCCTATTTATAGAAAATTCCCAATTTTCAAAAATTCATAACTTATTCATACGAACTCCGAATATTGCGTTCCACATGTCCACGAACTCGTATCGACGAGCTCTACAACTTTCATGAAGGAAGTTTTCCCAAATTTTGAACGTATAAAAAGTCAACTTTGTTGACCCCCTAAAAACGTTCGTTTTCGAAAATAAAATCGTTCGAACTAATTCCACAACTTCTCCGAGCCTCGTACTCGCTCCCACTATCGTGAAATCATTTCTAAAAATCCACGGAATTTAATTTGGATTTTCCGGGGTATTACAAAAAGAGTTTGGGATTTCACGTTTACACTGAGTTTCAACTTCTTGGTTGTCGATTACCTTATCTGACGTGATTCGATTTATTCAAACACGTAATATTGAGTTGTAAACTTTAGATAGAGTTTTCTGTAGTTGAAGCCATGTCATTCTCATCCATCTGGTCTTCGTAATTATTAACAAATGCAATTAAGGCCAAATGAATTCAATATCTCTCGAGTTGGAAAAGACTATAAGACTTGCGATCTTCCCAACAAACAACCTTAGCCTACTTTAACCTTCGATGGTTCACAATCTCAAGATATAAGGCCATCTCTAATAAGGAGGGCTATAGGTAACCTTTGGCCCTTTTTGCTAAAAAATGAACTCCAACAAGGGAAGGTCCAAAGGGCTAGAGGTGGAGAGGGGGGTGGAGAGAGCTACATTTAGCCCTATGGGTGGCCCTTTAGCCCTTGGTGGGACCCACGGAAATCAGCCCAATTAAGGGGTGTGGTGCAATGCATGGTTTGATCCAATGGCCAATAATTAATAACATTTGCAATCCAACGGTATGTAATTAAGCATAACTTAATATTATATATATATATATATATAACTTTGCTCAGGTGCGGATATCCGCACCTAAGAAAAAAGGTACGGATTTGAGGTTTTAACCCACTTTTCGATCACATTTTCACATCTTAACCGTTCAGTTTTTAGGTCCTAATGTATAGATCACCTCTGCAAAATTTCAGCCAAATCGGTGATCGTTAAGGCATCCAAAACTGCAATTTACAACAATATAAACGAACGGTTCCGGTTCGGCAGATTCGGTTCGTTCGTGTAAATTGCAGTTTTTGATGCCTTAACGATCACCGATTTGGCTGAAATTTTGTAGAGGTGATCTATACATTGGGAGCTAAAAACTGAACGGTTAAGATGTGAAAATATGATCGAAAAGTGGGTCAAAACCTCAAATCCGCACCGAAGGAAAATCTGCGGACGTCCGCAGCTGAGAAGCGCTGTATATATATATATATATATATATACATTTTATATTTTATAAAGATGAATTTTAGTTATATAAATTAGTTTCTTTTAAGTGCATGTATTTTTTAATTTATTTATTTTGTATCATGTTAATGAAGTTTATGTAATATTTATTTATGTAATATTTTGTATCATTCAATCGGGAATCTACATATTTGCTTCCGAAATGGCACGTGGCACTTAAAACATCTATTCAAAAATGTTATCAATAATACAACATAAATACCTCATCCAAATATACATCTTAAAAATTAATTTTTTCCTCAACAATTAATTTTAGTCTAAATTATAATATTATTAAAATAAAATAAAATCATACAAATTAGAAAACATAATGTAAAATCATAAAATACTTGAAAGGGCTAAAATTTAGCCCTCCCTTACTGGAGATGATTCACTTGTTCATGAATAAACAATAATATTTCTGGGGGCTAAATTATAGCCCTGGACCCAATATAGCCCCTCCTTACTGGAGATGGCCTAAGAGAAGTAAGAGAGTCCAGATTTATAGCATCCGTTTAAGCTTAAGATGTTGGACAATCTGATCGATAACTATACAAGTGCAGATCTCATTTATAATTAGATTGGTTATCCGGGTAAAACAATGATACTCGCGAAAACCAAAGAACTGCTCTGGATCCAATTTGCAGGTCTATTTCTACGCACAGCAACAACACTTCTAGGTTTAGCATTAAGTAGGTTGAACTCTGGATCCAATTTACAACTTGCAGTAGATTTTGACCTTAAAAGCAAGCAAGCAATGTCATAGATGCTATTGGTGAAAGGCTATATTGAAGACGCGAATGTTTATAGGTTCTATTCAACCAAGCTCGAAAATTTTTATTTTGGCTTTCGATAGTTTATAACTTCAATTTTTGGGCAGTTAGATGAGGTAATCGGCAACCAAAGGAGTTGAAAGTTAGTGTAACCAAGGACAAGAAATCTCAAACTTTTTATTTTTCCTATAGTTAATGGAAAGTTAACCGGGGTTTAGACTAAAAACTAAAAATTAATGAAATAGTGATATGTCAATTTTCATGACCCTTAAATTGGATAGAGAGTCCAGATTTTATGAAATTGAAGTAAATTTACAGACTCCTCACTTTAGAGAAGCCAGATCCGTTATACTATTGTACAAGCAATACATATTTTTTCGTTGTTGAAAAACTCATCCATTATGCAGCTTAGCAAATGATACAATGACAAATCACTCATAACAGTTGAAAGAGTTATACACAGTATATTACATGAACACATCACTAGAACACTCACCTTTTAAGCCTACGCTACAAAAACAAAGGAAAAAAAAAAAACTAGAAACCTCAAAAAGGAATAAAAAAATAATGGAAAACAAAGCTCCTATTTTCTTTGCGACCTAATCCATCCAGAGAGAAGTAGAAGAAGCCGGAGCCTCCTTAGAGTATGCCAGAGCCTCCCCAAGCATCCAGCGCAGCAGACGCTTCCTGCTCTTAAAGAGTTTTGGTTTAAGCACCCCCTCCTATTTTGTTTATTCTTCACACCTTTAGGCATTCTTGTCTTCTTCTTTGGAGGAGATATAGTGAGTTTCCCATTCTCATGTGGAATAGCTACGGCTATCTCATCAGCCTCCTTCAGCGTTGCCACTGGGCCATTTATACCCCGGACGCACAAGTTCAACCTCAGCAGAGTGCTTATGACCACCTAGAGTTGGCAACCACCTCCTCCAGGCCGAAGGAAGAACCTTGTCGGCCGGCACACCTACAGTAGTAAAGTAATTCCCAAAAGCTCCATCGGATTCGCCAGACCCTGCAGCAACCCTGCCACCATCAAACCTTCTCGGAATTGCTCCGTAATCACTACCCCCGGCGTTGACCGCTTGTCCTTCCCAATCTTGTCACCTAGCTTGAAAAAATGCACTAGTATAAGCCCTAGTCCCTGCCAGAGCAAACAAAGACAGCCCCAGTTTCTCCATCAACAACAGCTTTATCATATATAGAAAACAAAAGTAAGATCCGGTTCCACCACCGGTGAGAAGGTGAACTGACGGAAAATAATCCTCTTCCTTATCTCCAACACCAATTAGATCCGTTGCTCTCCTTTTGATGCAACGCCATTTGATCAAAACGGATCAGCCTCCCCATTGCAAATCCTACCAATGATTCTCAACCGTCTACGGCTCGATGTTGTATTTTTTTTTTCTCCTAATAACAATTCTCTCTATTTTAATTAGTTTTGAACTAGCAAATACAGAAGCATAAGAAAGATTAAGGTTGTACGCACTTGCACGCACTTCTGACTTTTGACTACCAACAAAGAGCATAAACACCCACAGACCACAACAAATCTATCGGGGACTGCCAGCATAGCTCATTGATAAATAACTTTTGAATGAATATTTACAACTTTGAATGAATAACAATAGGAATCTAACTAACTATGCCACTCAAATACATATGTACAATTCACTCAAAAAGAAAAAAAAAAGAAAAATACATATCTACAAGAATTGTCAGTATAGCGAAGTCCTACTGTAAAAACTACCTACGGTCTTGTTGCAATGGAAAGAATCTGATCAATAGTTCCACCAACTGTACACCTTGAAGCAATCGTCCCGGTACCTGTACAACTTTTTTTTGAATCCATATACCAGCAAGTTGGACTCACACGATGGATAGGTCTTCTTATAGTAACTGTACACCTGAACCAATCCTTCACCTTCGCTTGATGCCTTGATCCCATATACCAGCAAGTTCAACTCACAAGATGGATAGGTCTTGGTATAGAGATAGAGGGTTCATTACTGATCCTCCTCTATACCCCAGGGGGAGCAAAAGCTCAAAATTCTAGTCACCATTTAATAAACCTACATTATAAAACAAAGAAGAGTCAATTACCAATTTAGGATTCCATGTGATGGCAATGAAGGAAAAAATTAAGTGTCGATTAAAATGTCGAACCATCAGTTTTGTTCCCATGGCTGAGGGGGGCCTAGATATTTCTCCATAGACTCTTTCTTACGCTCAGGATCAAGGCTGCTAAGCAAAATAATTAGTTTTGTCTCAAGAGGTTAGAGTGCTTAATAATTACTATATTAGGAAATGATCTACACACTATCCAGATATACAAATCAAGGATACAAACTAACCTATTTCTGAAGCCAAGAAGAGCACAATGTACAGCACTTGCACATGCAGAGGCTGGAGCTATAGCAGCTGCAGGGACTGCCCGAACAGCAGATGCCAGAGCTGACCCAGCACCAGCTCCACGCTGATATTTTTTCAGGGGCGTCCGAACCAAGGCAGAAGCAGATTTCCCCAAGCCATCACTGAGACTTTCATAGGCCTGTCAAAGCATATTCCATTAGCATCAAACACACTATCAAGCTAACAACAGAGATCATAGAGGACACAATGAGAATGGAGGCAGTTCATGAGCACTTCTTCCGCACCACAATTTGAACTTAAAATGTTGTAATAGACTACCTTAATAGATAGCAAAACAAACTGTAACTACAGTAGAAGCAGCAGAATATAAAAGTAACAAAAAGAGGAATTCTGAGAAAGAAATAAATCTAAGTTGGAAGCAACCAAAAAGAAGAAAGCTAACTTAGTGTAATGATTACCAATTGTTGGAATACTACCTGATGAATTCCTTGTTGGGCATCTTTAGGTTGATTGGATCTAGCACTGGATTTTACTCTATGTGGTGCTGACCAGGGTACAGAAGGAGGAATGCTTGTAAGCAAATATTCAGCTTGGAGCAAAATATCATGAGCCCCAGCTGCTAAATGTACTCCAAGCCCAACAGCTTCAAGAGAAATACTTCTAAGAAATGCAATTGTACCTGTAACGAAATTTTCTATGTTAAGAACACCAAGAAGCATCATGCTACCAGTAAGCAACATACTGCTACATAGCATAGAATGAACAGAAAATATCAATTTTCTACTCAAAGTTGGTAAGCTTTAGATAGTTTAGAACTGAGTCAAGAATTATAAGACCACCTTCAGGTTAATTCCTATTGTAAATAAGTTTCTCTAGGTTCACTCTATACTGTATATCTCTTTAAGACTAGGATCCGAATCCAAGTTCTTTTTAGAACTTCAACCAACACATCTTGCATAAAAATTAAAAGTACCAACACCAAGAATAATTCTTGACTCAGTTCTAAACCATTCGATCATTGGTTGCTGATGGTTTAGAACTGAGACAAGAATTATAAGACCACCTTCAGGTTAATTCCTATTGTAAATAAGTTTCTCTAGGTTCACTCTATACTGTATATCTCTTTAAGATAGGATCCGAATCCAAGTTCTTTTTAGAACTTCAACCAACACATCTTGCACAAAAATTAAAAATACTAACACCAAGAATGATACAGATGCATACACATTCACTACACAGACATTTCACGGAATTGAACTCACCTCTTTGCATTCCCTTGACTACCCTCTTGTCCTTCCTATAGTGCTCAACTGGCAAAGAAACCAGCTTTGCTGCACCGGCACCAACAGCAACCAATGATCGAATGGTAGGAAGACCTTGCAATATTTTATGAATCTACATTTTAAAAATTCAATGGCTCATTATAAATACACAATTAATTGCAAGAGGATAGCAATCATCAAGAATCAAGAAGTACAAACAAAGCTACAAAAACCTGATTTTGAGAGATGTCTTCTAACCACTCCCCTATAATTGTTTCACATACACTACCCCAGCCATAAATACCAACGGCATGAACACGTTTAAGCTGTAGCTCGACCCCCTGCATTTATTTGTGGAAGTATGGTCAGTGAATTCTTTCATACATCTCGAGCAAGTTTAAATTTAAACAATAAAACACAGAATACAGGTATTAGTTATCAGGACTACAGAATTCACAAACATATGATTAATAAAAGCTTTCAAGAGATCAATAGCTACGTTTTTACTTTCCTAACTGGGCTCGACAAGTAAACAGGTCAGGGCTTAGATCTCAACAATCCAGAGAGATTAGTTGACACTAGAAGCTGTCATGTCTTACATGGGAGGATAAATGTCACAAAGAAATGATACCAGCAGCAAACAAGAGAATCTTTATGGGATGGTCAAATGTTTTGTTTCTTTTCACAATCGACTTTAGGAGTACAGACTTGTTTTCACAAAGATTGTCATTCGATTTAGTTTCTTTTCACAAAAAAGTAAGATCTAGTTTTCTATTGAATAAAACTCCATAAAGATAAACAGACTCGAGACAAAAAGCAAATTTACCTTCCATGGGACAATATTTACAAGTTCTACATACTTCCCGCCTCTTAATGCTGCCAGATCAACACGACTGGGACTGTAGTCCACCCTAACAAGAATAGGCCATATATCGAACTTCTGAAGAGGGAAATATGAAACTCTAAAACAGTTAGTACATGTAACTGCACACATCAAAATCCACATAGTAAGGAAAGAAAAAAAAGAAATATAAAAGTTCAGCAAAATAAAAAGCACAATCCTAAATTTTTTTGAATCAAAGTAAACTATCCTCTGTGTCAGGCTACCATTCTCATGAGTAATTAAGAACCATGTAACTGGTGTCGAACTACTAATAGCTCACATAGTTGTTGAGTTGAAAAGAGAGATGTGGAGACACAAACTAGTGTAATCCTTTATGTCTAGTGTAGTACTTGGACTTGAGGAATAACTGAATAGTGAGGAGCATAGAGATTTCTGCATACTTAAGTCCCACAAGTTTCATTAATTGTTCGTGAATGAGCAGGATGATGTGATGCCATTCTTATATTATGTCTTTCCCTACTTTTCTCTCCCTTTCTCCCCTTTGGGTTTTCTCTCATCTGTAGAGGCAATAACTACTATATTAACATACATGTAGATATATATATATATATATATATATATATATATATATATATATATGAGTCCGGTTCTGAAGAGGACATCCGCACTTCGCTAAAGTGTGGACGTCGACGCAGCTGAGGCGTTCCAGGCGGCGCGCGGCTTGCAGGAGGGAGGCCGGAGGCATCCCGGACGGTTCTGGGCAGCGTTCGAGGTCGGGGTTGCAGGTTCTGGGCAGCAACCCGACCTGCAACTGCAGGTTTTCTGCAGTGAGCTGCAACCCCGTCGCTGGCGACTCCACCGAGTGCAGACCGCTCCGTCCGACCCCTGCCGTCCGTCCGCCAAGCCCCGCCGCTCCGTCGAACCCCGAGCCGAGCTGCAGCGGCGACGTCCGCACTTTAGCAACAGTGCGGACGTCCTCTTCAGAACATTTTCGTATATATATATATATATATATATATATATATATATATATATATATATATATATATATATATATATATATATATATATAATGATGTGGCTCTAAAAAGACCAAGTTGCCTGGAAGAATACAAGCTCGAGGACCTCAGTAGCCTCAACGATCTGGGTCACATAGCTTAATAATTTGTGGAAAGGATTATTAAGCTAAAGAGAATATATTATCACATGCTATGGTGAACCCTTTTATATTCTTAATATAATATATCATCATGGGAAAGAACATGTCAGGACCTAATCTCTGAAGGACAAAATAAGGGATGTAGGATAAAACTCAAGGAACTCCAGGAAGAAGTGGAAACAAAACTTGCCTGAAAGTAAGGAAGAAATGCCTCCTCTGCAATGTCATGCCCTGCAAGATTATTACTCTTTGTTGGCAACACTTTTGAACCATCTGGATCTTGATAACAACCTGAAGACTGATCAACTGAAGAGCTCTTTGGGCCAAAGAAGCCAATGAAAAAATCAAGCTGGCACTGGTGAAGATGTAACAACATGGGAAGGAATGCGACTCGCAACCTATGAGGGAAGAAATACAAAAAGCAACAACCCCTGTTACACCACTGTGTCTTTCCATGAAAATTAACAGAAAAAGAATAACAATAAAATGTAATATAAAATTATTGACAGGAAAACAAAAATTTGAATAGCAATGCAGATATAACCATTGTTCACCGGTTCACAACACATAAATACCTAAGTGTTATTAAGCTAATAATCCTTATAAGACATCACAATTCTGAATAACAAGGCAGATACATATATTAAGGATCCCGCTACAGCCCCCTTATTAACCAAGTAATTGTAGAACATAAAGATTGAATACCTATATTCTTCGAGAGGTGTCAGAGGATCTGGTCTGACCGCTTCTAAGTCCAGCTTGAATCCTTTTGAAGATGATTTCCGAGGATGATCCTTTGAATGATAATGTCCTAGCACCTTCCAATCCAAAAGGCAATATAAATTTAATCTGTTCTGTAAGGCCCAAGAACTATAAGTTTGGTGATTAAAGTATAAAAAGCTTACCAGTTTCCAAGGAGCATCTTTGCTCTTATCATATAGATAAAAGTCTTGAACCGAAAGAGAAAGCTTGGATACACATATTCCACCAACTGGGAAAACGTCATATTGAAATTCCATCCCACATAGTGAGAACTCCAGGCATACGGTAGCATCCCTTCCAGTAAAATCCCCCGACCGCTGACCAGTTGCTCTAGAATCATGCCAGTCAGAGCCAGCAAGCATTCTCCATCTAACATCAATGTTCTTAAGGAGTACACGTCCAATTGCTTTCCCTAGATCATTGCAATTTGTAATGCCAGTGGAAGGAAGCTTGTCTTCGACAAATTGTTCCTTACCACTTTCACTCGTTTCTGGAATATGATTTTCTAAAATTTTTACGGAGGTGCCATACCATCCATGATTTTCTCTTGACCCATCTCCAATTCTGGCATTCTTGGACTGGGATTTCACAATCTCCTGAGATGATTGCCTGCCAACAGACAATTCCGAGAGAGGTCGTCGTAACTCAGATAAACAATACCCTTCTATTAACTCCAAAACATTACCTTCTTGTAGGAATGATGTTTGACTACTTTCTGATTCAACTGATGGCACTGACCCATCATAAGATGTACCAGGCAAGAAAATATCAGGAGTTCCAATACGTGAGTAACACGCCTCTCCAAGGTCCTCATCAGATGATATACCAATTTGTGACTCAGAAGAGTCATATTGGTAGGTGTGATTATTATCTCGAAATGCATCTTCTGATATCTCATCCATTAACCCAACCAACTGAGGCTCTCTCTCTGTAACTAGACCAGACGTGTGTAATTGAGCAGTTGGAGACTCACTATCGAATATCCTGATTTCATCAGCCAAACCTCTCCTCTCTTGTTCCTGCTGAAATTTATTCCACCTTGTCTGCAAATGCACAATTGATTCCTCCAGGTCAGGAGCAAATAGCTGTTGGATTTGAGCAGCCAAACGAATCAGACTAGACATTGTGTCATGGCATGTTTCCACAAAAATGTGGGACTTTGAACATTCTACCTCCCAGAGAAGACCATTTTTACAATTAGTTCTCAAATTTGCTTCAACGAGTGCCTCCCTTGCAACTTTAACATACCCAATCTTGTGAAGATGCTCTGCACTGTAAGTGCCACCAATATCCTCAGGCTTTAACAATACACGGAGAAGAAGCCCAAGATCTCGCACTCTAATTTTGTAATTCATTTCTGTGGAATCTCCCACGGTTGAAGTTGAAAGATTCAAGGAAGATGCAGCCAAAAGACAAGAAACATATTCTTCACATGTCTCTTTGACAGACGAACAACTGGACCCTGAGTCTTCACTCCTGACCACCATATTCTTTTGGTAGGGTTCATAGCTTAATCCAATATCAACCAAGTTAAGCACAAAAGAAGATCCACGAGGTGCATCGTCCTTTTGATTACACTTGTCCTCTGCTTGTTCAATTTCAGAAGGAATAATGAAAAAGGAGCATAGTGCATCCGGCCAATCCAAGCGACCCCCAACAGCAACAATTGTGGCACATCTGACTGTTATAGATGTAGAACCATGAAAACCTGTAGGATCCCACAGATGTACAATATCAGAACCAGCAAATATCGATGATAATGCATTTGAACCTCCTCCATCGCCACGTTTCATTGTCGAGTTGCTACATGTGATCAGAAGAAACTCCTGATCAGGAATACTAGTGATAGAACCCCACAATTTGCCTTCACCGTGTGCCAGCCAGAAAAAAGTGGCACCTGGAATACCTCCAATATTCGAAACAGATAGCATTTCAAGCTTCTGAACTTTCAGTCTTAGACGATTCCACGTCCCAGGAAGTTCACTCTGCATTGAGCCTGGGACAGTCTCCTTCACATCCAAGTTAATCAATATTTCAACAGAATCACAGTCCACAAGGATAGATGTCTGAGGCATGGAAGATTCTGCCTTATCATTGATAGAATCGAGATCCACACCAGATATGTCATTCATCACTTCATCCAAAAGATGACACAACTCTTTATATTGAGGATTGTCTAACTTTATTGTAACAGCAGGTAGACAAACATGTAGGAAAAATGCAGAGCTCAAAATAATCTCTTGTCGTGTTTGGGAGCTTAAATCCTTAAGATCTTTCACAGTAGATACAGAAGCAAACTCGTGATCTTTTCCCACAAATTTGGAAATGCTCTTTGATTCCTCAAAAGTAGCGAGGCACTTAGCTTTCTTTGCTATCCAAGGACCAGTCACATAACCCTCTTGCCAAAGCATACTAATGACAGAAAGACTGCCTTTTCTGTTGCTGACAGACATTACTTTTTGTGCAGTAAGTGTTAGCCTCTGCATCTTGCCAGATCTGATTTCTGCATTATCTTTACTTCGAGGACTGACCAGGAAAACATCAAGATCACCAACATTCAACTGTAAAGAACGTGTGACAGTTGAAGAATACCTTTTCTCTGAACTTGCATCAAAGGTAGGACCATGGTCTTGAATCATGCCTTTGTCACAAGTCGAAGGTGAAGTAAATTCCAGAGCAACAAATTGATCCCAGGAGGAGAAGCTTCTAACAGTTTCACCACCATTGGAACGTAAACAAAGAATTATCCGTGCATTAGGGATAAATATATCACCTCGCACACTATCTGTTGAAGACAAGGTTGTAACACAACTAGAAGCTCTTCTAAGGTCCCTATGAGATGATCCATGGATCTTATTAGAGGCCTCCGAAGAAAACTCGGCCTGGTCATTCACTTCAACAGTCTTTCCAATTTCCTTCAACAGTTCTAACAGAATATTTAGCAAAGAGAAGTCCACCCAGAAAACAAAGTGTGGCAGTTTCAGTGAAAATGATGTAGGCCCAGTTGAACTCCCATCAGATGAACTAGAACTGACAGTACATTGACAATAAGTGACACCTGAAGTTTTAAGCAATGTAATTCTGACTAAATCATCCCTATATCCAAATGGAAAACCTTCAGCAGCTAAACCATTTGATTCAGCCGAATAATAAGATGAGGCATGCAAAGGAAGAACACTTTGAACATCGGCTTGAAGATGTTGAATTGAAGAAGTTTGGCTTTTAACCTTGTTGTTACACCCTTGCAAACCCAACTCCAAGGTACCGTCTTTATGACTTGCGTAATTGGCAACCTCAATATAGTCCATTGTTCCTTCAAACCTCATATGCCGAGAAGACACCTGTTGAATAAATAGTTTCAAGTTAGTGCAACTGGGAATCATGTTGAGTGTAGATTTCAAAGTCAAAAGATAAAGATATTCCTGAAACACAGTTATTACCTGCATAGCAAGAAGGATATCTCGGCATTCTACACATAGATATAGAACATCTGAACTAGAACCTAAATCACCCTTTGTATCACACAAATGATTCTGGTTTTCATCTTGGAATGGAAATACAACAGAAATCCCAGCTAAAGTTGCTTTAAGATTGGTTTCAACTGGCTGCTGTTCTGTACACATAAATTAAAATCAGAGTTCCAGAGACAAATGTCTAGATAAAATACTGAATAATGAACAGCCTGAAAACCTACTAGCATGGAACAAATATCAGAGTAGAAACATCACAGATCAACAAATCATGTCCATGTTTTCCTCCACCGCCTAACATTTTTGTTTATTTGTCTTCTTATTTAAGTTTCTTTCATGCTCTTCTTGGAGGATGATGTAAACTATTCAATAATTTAAGTAATCAAAGTTTAAAATATAATTTTTTTATGCAAAGTTACAAACAATTTCTTTCCCAGCTGGGTGTTGTGAATTCTGCCAACTATACAACATTAATCATAAATCATGCAAATAGAAACAGCATTTACAACAAGTTGACACCATAAATATTTCTGATATGATGTGATCAAGTGACACAGAGCTTGAATAGAAAGTAAGTGATAAATCAATATAGTAAAATTGCACTTACCAGGGGCAACATGCAAAGATCCAGAAGCAAGGCTGGATACAGCTGTGATAGCACTGACAACAGAACATGTCCAATTCCACATTCCACTACTTCCTAATGCTGACTGGGAACTTCTCATTCCATCAAAGCATTCAAAAAACTGGTCCACACTGCACAAAATTTGAATATGACCGATGAGAAGGTGTTAGGTCTGCAACAGGTGTCTGGTATGCTTATGCTACATGCATAATAGTAACAACCATAATGGAAAAGGAAAAAAAAGCTAATCAAAGATATAAAAAAATAAAAAATAAATAAAACTAAAACAACCCTAACAATAGATGCAGAAAGTGTGCCAATGGTACTTCCTTTCTACTAAAAATAAGATAAAAACACTGACAGCAGGTTAAAAATACTAACCTTGCCCCAAAATCAAGTTCTTCCATACCATGGCTTCTACTATTATTCATATAAAATGGTACCCAATCTGATATAACACGTGACCCGGGTAGCAGACCTTCGGTTAATGATTCTTGAAGTGTCAAAGAAGCGGACTCGGTGGGCAAACTACCACGAACTGGCGTCACCTTATCTGTTGCAGAACAAGCAGATATTGTTGAAGCAAAGTGAGATGCTGAATCAAGGAAAATAGAATCAGTTGGCATATGATTGCTCCGATCCCTCTCCATACTTTTGCATACTTCCCAAGCAAGTAAAAGCCATTTGATGGTGCTTGGTTGAAATCTTAATTCTACAGGTTCAATAAAAGCATCTGCATCCACTTTCCCTATGTCTAGAGATCCATTCTTCCAAGGAATACTTAATTTTAAGTTCCCTGAAAATCCACCTCTTTTCCCAATCATGATTGGAGTGGTAACACCTGGAGGACGTCCCCCTGAAAAAAGTTCACCAAATGTTCTTTCTGTCACACATGGAATACATTTTTGATTATCAACATCATCCATTTGAAGCAGTTCAAGTACTGCTCCTTGAAACTTGACAAAGGTGGTTAGTTGACTATTCCCCAGAAAGTTCTCAGTTCTTGCATCAGCATTTTGATTAGTATCTTCAGAAACACCTGTTCCACATTCTGTTTCTGATATTCGAAGAACCAAGGTTGAGCGACATCCTGATGTCTTTCCGTTCTTCTCTAAACAAGGATCAAAGGCAACAATCAACCTTTTTATCCTTACGTGGAAGCTGGTAAGCAACCACTTTACCATCTTTGCAATGGTTTTAACACCTTCATGCACATCCCTGGAAGCAGATTTTGTGGCATTGTCCGGCATATCAGCATCAAACTTCCCGGGGTTACTACTATCTTGGTTCTGGTTACCACTTTCAGCTGTAGCTGGAGAATTCTTCTCTGTACATGGAGCTAGCACAAGCTCAAGCTCATCCACTTCAACCTCACAACCATTACCCTTCCAAGGCATCCTAACTAATAGTGAACCAATAGATCCTTCTTTTATCATCATTGATGCTGCTGCACCAATCTGGAAAAACATTTGCCGTAACAAAGGAATAGAATTAAGCAAAGTTATATAAAGGTCAAACTTAACCACAAAAAGTACAAAAGGTCTCTAGACTCCATCATAACTTAACATATAAAAACCTCACCAACTTTAGCAACAACAGAATTATCTGAGCCAATTACACTGATATTGGTCTTTAGCAGCCAGTTAATTAAAGTAAAATTCACATATTCTTATCAGTATAACAAAACAAGTGTCGGTAACATTCAATCCACAAAGGTATCCATTATCTGTATGTTTATGCTCAATAGAGTGTTCTCCAAGCAACCAAAGTTTACATGCGCGCAAAATCACCCAAATGGAAGCTAACGAAACTCAAACCATGTCAATATAATAACTACATATAAGCTTTAGGTCGAATTAATATAGAATTTAACAAATCCCTAACTGAATTCTCATTATTTGGTTCCTTCTATATCCCTATACATGGTTAACTCAATGGTGTTAATCACAGACTTCTAATCGAAAGACGAAAATTTCCGATATCTATAAACAAAAACAACTGGAACAATTCTCCTGCTCTGCTTTATGATCAACTCAACAAAACAAAGAAGAGGTGATTCCGAAACCGAAAGAGAGTTACCTTCTGGTTAAGAAAATCGACGTTGAGGGCGAGGTCGCTGAGCTGAATGGTGCCGTCGGCGAACTGAACGTCGAGCTGATCGACATCGATGTCGCCGAGAATGAACTGGCCCAGCTTCTTCTTCAACACGAACTTGCAGACCCGCTTGACGGCCCACCGCGAGAACATCGCCTCCGCCGACTTCGCGATGTTCCACATGGCCGCCGCCGCCGGCGAGGACAGAGAGACGCCGCCTTGGAATTTCGAAATTCCACGAATTTAGGGTTTGGGAGGGCCGCGAAACGCTGCGTTTTGGCGAAGCCCTCTTGGAGATTTTGGTTTCTGAGGTTTTGATTTTGATGAGGTGTTTTGAGGAAATAGGGAGAGAAAGAGAGAGAGAGAGAGAGAGAGAGAGAGAAGTTTGGTGGGAAGGAGGACGACGAGTCGCCGAGAGAGGAAGAGCCCTTTTGGTTGTGTGTTTCTTTCTGCGTTTGCTTTTTCCGCGTCGGCGTCTCCCGGGGTTTTTAATTTCGGCTACTTTATATATATGGGTGTCTACTTGATACGCTTTGTGCCAAAAAAAACGACAAACTATAGAATCCTTCTCAAATTGAAGTACTGATTATTAAATAGGATGTTGGTAAGAATTCCAACAAAAAGTATAGATATTTTTAAAAAAATTAATGTATTAATTAGTGTGTTGATGATGATCTGTCAAAAGATAAAGGAACGGTTAAGTAAGAAGCTCCTTCGGTGGCAAGGTAAACTTTACACTGGTGCATTCTGACCTGGTTTGTTGCTTTCTCTTCTCCTTCGTCTGCCATGAACTGTTATCTGCAGGAATCTACAAGAAAAGAAACTTATTCTCTTGTACAAGAAACTTATAACACTAGAGTAGACTTTTTATTGTTGATCAACCACACAGATGCATACACCAGAACTCTCTTTAATAGTCTCATATTATAACAGAAGAGTCTCAAACTTCCCTTATTAATTAGGGATTCGGCTTCTCTAAAGTGAGGAGGATGTCAATTTAGTTTAATTTCATAAATTCTGGATCTCTGTCTAATCTAAGGGTCATGATAATTTACACATCACTATTTCACTAATTTTTTATTTTTCATCTAAATCTCAGTTAACTTGTCGTTAACGTCTCTAGACAATAAAAAAATAAAAAAAATTGGAGATTTCTCGTCGTCAGTATTTCTCCTCTGCGTCAAGTTCCTTCTTTTTGCTTCCTCTTCTATTTCTCTTTGCTTCTATAGTTGCATCTAGGTTTCAATTGATCTCCATGGAAAGTGGAAGATCCTTATTGTGGTTTGTTCGCAATATTTGTACCCCCTTCCTGTTGGCTTATCCCGCGGTGACGCTAAGCCTTGTCCTCCTTCTTCTTGTGGAATTATATGTAACATAAGCCACCCTTTTTGATTGACAGATGACCCAAAGAATTGGGGGGATTCGAAGTATAATCTGTCTTGTGAGAGCAAGGTTACATATCACTTCCTGCTTATCTTATATTAGCACTTGGTTTTTATTCTCCCTCTCTCAAGAAGGATTAATCATTACCACCATCTCAGATACGATTGTATCTTTACTGAATTGTTTACATCCAGTGAATTCTTCTCTCTACCTCTATGCGGATACTCTTTCATGCACCAATATCACAACAGCTGCCTCTTCTAATTTCTCTCAATCCAAAACTTATAATTATGTCATGATTGGATTAACAAGTGCATTCAATTTCGAGATCGATTCTAATATTGAATGGGCAGAGGAGAATGAGAACGCAATTTCCGAATCCCCTTGCTGAACGGCCTGTTCTCCCGTGACTGGCCCTATACGCGCCCAGCCCATCACCAATGATTTGAAAAATTGGGGCTCATAATAAATTAAAAGTTGCTCCTGCTACTCAGCCTAGAGCCTTGAGTATTGTCCGAGGGTTCTCCCAATAACTAAAAAGTGTATCATGCCTGAATCTAACTGGGGTTCGCGGCCATTTTTCATGATATATCTGATCCATGCATAAATATCATGGCGCTCCTGCTCCTGGTATTATTTCGAGACGTTCCGTATACCAATGAACATAAACAGAAAAATATTAGCAAAAATTTTATAAATAGAGTAAAAGCTCTTGATAAAAATCTAGCGAAAAACCTACCGGTGCCACGGAGAGATATGTTTTTAGATCTCCCAAGGAAAATTATTCATAGTAAAAACAAAATAAACTTGGACCAGAAAAACCCGTGCTCGAAATAAATATATTTTGTTTATCATCCTTCTTTTGTTTTCCAAGAAGATTAGATCAGTAAAAAAATAAGTTTCGAACTTCTTCCTTTTTGCTTGGGTGAAACTAAGTGGAGGTCCAAATCACTGCAAGTGGCCTAGTGGTTCTTGCTTAGTTGGGTGTGCTCCCCAACCTAGGTTCGAATCCCGAAGCTGTCAAAGTGGTCAGGCATTGTGCTGCAATGCACAGTTGGAGCATTTCACATGCGCCGAAGGGGTTTATCTTGGGCCTAGGAAGCCTTTGGGTTCCCCTTGACAAAGTCAAAAAAAAAAAAAAGTGGAGGTCCGAACCGACTGATGTTAAAGAATCAGCGCCGGATTAATTGTATTCTGGGCCGGAGCAATGAACCTATTTGAAATCTTTTGGCTCAACTTTATCCCAGTTTTGTTGAGGGAGCGACCCCATTTTTCCTGGATGAATACGCAAGCATACGTTTCATGCTTGTTTGAGTAATAGCGATGTTATACGTAGCTCGCCTTTATTCACTTCTTTATGTCATTTATGATGTTGATCCGAAATGAATTATCCTTTCCACGGAGGTAAACCGCAGTTCCAAGAAATCATATCTTCTACCAAGACATTTACCGAGGAAGCGGAAACCCTTTTGAAAGAAGGAGTAGAAAGTATTGATTTATTTTTCAGGGGCAAGAATCTAGGGTTAGTATCAATCAATAAATCTCTTTTTTTTATTCTTATTCACTCAGCAAGAACAAAATTGGGCCAAATAAACGCCAACGACTGCTATCTTATTTGTCGGGTTTGCTTTTCGTGAAAAAATACCAATTGAAGCGGATGTTTTCTTCAAACAACAAGGAGCTGGGTCAACTATTCAATCAAATGCCATCAGTAAGATACCATTTTGGAAGAGCTAGAATTCTAACATTGTGTCAGGACCTACGGACCAAGGGACATCCCTAACATTTTTTTTTCTAGAGTTAACGGCAAGTTAACTGGGATTTAGTTTAAAAACTAAAAATTGGTGGAATAATGATGTGTCAATTGTCAAGACCCTTAGATTAGACAGAGAGTCAAGATTTTATGAAATTGAACTAAATTCACACCCTCCTCACTTTAGAGGAGTCGGATCCATTAACCTAACTTAGTACAACAAAGAGACTAAAGGAAACAAAGAGACTCAAGGAAAAACAAAAGGACACAGCTCATAAATTAAATTTAATCACTAGAGAATTCTAGAGTGAAGTCTAGCTAGATTATTCTCAATTTCTCATTTATTCTCAACAGCCCCCCTTAAGCTAGACTTCTTTTACACCAATGATGATCCAGGAGGATCCTACATAAGATAATATGATATTAATACATATCATATTATATTATTTAATTAATTCAAAACCATTAAAATTTTAAGGTTCAAAACTGTTTCAAAGTTTAAGGTTTATAATAATTAAACAATTTAAACCATTTATCATTTATTGTTTAAATTCACTTGTTATTTTTTGTTTGCTATTTTAGGAAATCATCTTTGTATATAAACCAGAATAGTAGAATGAATTAATCAAGCAATTGAAAGTAGTTTCATAGCTTCAATACTTTTGTTTCTCTAGTCTTTTATATATTTCCTCTCATATTAAGAAGTCAACTTCCAAAGAGAAGTAACGACTCTTTATTCCTACTAAAAGTTCTATCTCCTAGAAGTTTTGGATCAAGTGGTATCAGAGCACCAGATCCGAAAAGGGTAAAGGTGGTCCTAACTTGCGGCCAACGCAAAACTTCTAAAGAAGAACTTGTAGGTCCTTTGCTCATTCATCGAAAGCCAAGGATAAAGAGAGGAGCAATGACAGGAGAAATTCCAACACCAAATGGTGACGGTTATCACCAAGCTAGAACAACAGGTGGAATTTTTATCAGCATCTATTTTTGAACTGGTGGGAAGTCTGAAAGCCTCAAAACTTTCGCATGCATCCCTTTCAAAGAGGAAGGTTGATGATGATAGTGAAGATGAGGAGGACACCATCACAAAAGACATCGGTGAAGAAAGGGGTAATCGCAAAAATCCCGTAAGTGCCTTAACGATAGATTTTAAGGTTGAAATCCCTGATTATAACGGTGTCATTGATGCTGAAAAATTAGATAATTGGATTGACACATTAGAAACTTATTTCACTGTATATAAGCATTCTAATGCTGAAAAGATTCAATTTGCAAGCTTGAAACTCTCAAGCCATGTTGTTACATGGTGGAAGTCATACCGAAAACGGTATAACATTTCGGAATTGACTTGGAGTAAATTCAAGAAATTGTTAAGAAAGCAATTTTATCCTATTGGTTATGAGGAAGAAAGATGGTATAGATGGCAACACTTCAATAAAAAGTTTGGTCAATCGGTGCAAGATTATACCTTCGAATTCCATAACCAAGTTTTGGTTTTGGATATAGACGATTATGATGTCTTCATGAAATATATTGGAGGTCTAGCCGATTACATATAGAAAAAAAAACTGAAATTCTTCACCGTGGAGTCCATTGAAGAAGCTACTGTCAAGGCTATCGCCATCGAGGCCAAGTACAAAAGACTTGACAAGAAGGATGACAAACAAACAACTGCAAGTAAATCTGATTGGAAGAATAAAGACAAGCAGATAAGGATGGTCCAAAATAGAAGAATTATTGTGATCACTGTCATACCAGCGGAAATGTTAAAGATAAGTGCTGGATACTTCATCCCGAGTTGAAACCTAAGAACCAAACGAACAACCAGGGTAGGAACGACAGAAAGGCCACATTGACAATGCAACAGACAGAAGAGCTTCTAGAGTTAAAGCAACCTGACACTACACTTGCCTTAATGATGATACTAACAGAGGCTGTAGATACTTACAACCGTGAAGCAGAGTGTTGTACACGCAAATGTCGATCCTGGAAGCTATAAGAATCTAATTTCAGAGGCTCTAGTAAGGAAGGTAGGCTTAGAAACAATGTCTCACCTTAAGCCTTATCTACTAGGGTGGATTTAGAAGGACATTGACATGTAGATAACAAAGCAATGTACCTTCAAATTTGCGATCACTAATAGTTACATTGATGAAGTGACGTGCAAGGTGGTTCCATTGGACGTATGTCAAGCATATTTATGGGATCGTGATGCCAAGCATATTTATGGGATCGTGATGCCATACACTATAGGAGGCTCCGCAAGTATCGTTTGGTGAAGGATGGAAAGGAGTTCCACATCAATGCTTGTAAGCTTCAATCTACAGACAGCTTATTAACAGCTAATCAAGCCAAAAGATTAGTTAATTGAGGGTTCTAAAAATCGACTTGGGCGGCGCCTAGGCGCTAGTCGCCGGCGTACCGTTCCGATTTTGGCCTGGGTTAAGGTATTAGGCGCCGGCCTCTTAGGCGCCCGCCTAGGCGAGCTAGGCGGAGGTTAGGCGGCTTGAACGGGGGCTGGACGGAGCAGGCTTGGCGCTGGGCGCTTCAATTTTTATTTTTTTTTATCCTTATTCGTCAAATCAACGATTGTCTTCTCTCACTCTCTTAGTTTGCCGACAACCCAGAACTGAAAAATCCATATTCTAAGCACACAAATCACAATTCAAAATCAGAATCATCTATTTGGGTGCAGAGAAAACATGGGATTCCGCTCTTTGGTTCAAGAAAAGCAAAAGCTTCAATCTTTACTATAATTCCCAATTTTCTTGACCACATTTTCTGGGCAACGAAACAGAGAGAGAGTACGTAATAGCTTACTGTTAAAGATTGGAAATTGTAGGTGGAGGTCTTGGAGGTCTCAGATCTGTGGTGGCCTTGCGTTGGGTCTTGACGCAGAGAAATGGAAGAGCTTGCCTTGGGTTTTGATGCACAAAAATGGAAGAGAGAGGATCTGAGGTGGCCTTGCCTTGGGTCTTGACGCAGAGAAATGGAACAACTTGCCTTGGGTTTTGACGCACAGAAATGGAAGAGAGAGAGAGAGAGAAGTACTTGGTTTGGTTTAATTAGTACTTTAGTGGGATAACAGGTGGTTTAATTCCCGAAGACTCAAGCTGGGATTTTTTTTATTTTTTTTATTATTATACTTATTGCTCAATTGACGTCTTTGTCCATGTCATTCTTTCTATTTCCAAACATTATATATATTTTATATTTTTATTTAAATAATTATATGTTATAAAAATAAAAATAAAATATAAAAATAAAAACCGCCTAGTCCCCGCCTAGGCCCCTGGGCGCTGGTCCTCGGGTCACCGCCCGACTAGCGCCTAGCGTTTTTTAGAACCTTGGTTAATTCTTGTGGACGGTTCGTTTTGTTAATGATTTGACTGCAAGATCAATATGCTGATGCTGTGACTTTGTCAGCATTGACTTTGATGCCTTCACAATGTTCCGATATTGAAAAATTGCAAAAGGATTTCAAGGATCTTTTCAGGATGTGCAAGGATTGCCGTCGCAGAGAGCTGTAGAACATGAAATTCAATTAGTAGGAGATTCACCTCTACCAAACTTGAGTTTATATTGCAATTCTCTTACGGAGAGTGAAGAGATCAAGAAGCAAATACAAGGACTTCTTGAACAAGGAGTTATCAAACCCAGCTGCTCACCATGTGGTTCACCAGTGCTACTTATGCCCAAGAAAGATGGAGGTTGGCGTATGTGCGTTGACTATATATAGAGCACTTAATAAGATTACCATTAAGAATCAGTATCTGTTATCGAGGATTGATGATGAAGATCCTAGAAGGAGCCTAGAGGTGGGGGGTGAATAGGCTCACAACTAGTTTTTTCGTTCAAAAACTTTCTCAGGGATTGCAACAGGGTGATCAATCCTGAGAACTGATATTGAACAGAAAGTATTGTAAATTCAACAAACCAACTAAAGCAATAAAGAACACATGTTTTGTTGACGCAGTAAAACCCTATCAAGGGAAAACATCTGCATGGCATTTACTCTTGAAAGACCAAAACCAAATCACTAATGAAACAGATTACAAGTTTACAACACTGGGATTGCACTGACGCGACAATCCTTCTAGACTAACTCACTAGACTGTTGTAATCACTCCTTGCTAATTGTTTACACAAGTGAACAACTCAGAAATCTCAACTATGACACAAGCTATGAACGCAACAAGTTCGACTTGGAGATTTCACCTTTGAAGCTTACAATTCCCAACTGAACTCATGGGATGCAAGAGATGAATATGCATGAATGGTTTTGTGTTTTTCAAATTGTTTTCAACATGGAACAAGACATTTTGAAAAACAGAAAACCAAAGAGATAAACTCTTGATAAACAAAGGGACTGAAACACAAAAGTATTTTCAATACCGTGTAGGAACATAGAACCCATATATATAAAGGAGGAAGAGGAAGGTTGGTTTATTCAAAGAACCCTTAATCTCAACTGGAGTAGCTAAACCCATACCCATAATTTCAGATTGCCCATGTAAACCCATGCTCCTAATTTCAATTGGGAAACCAATTCAAGAACCCAAAACACTCAAGCTCCATAATCAAAACTGACATAGGAAGGGAACCCATGAAAAACCATTGACTTTTTGAAAGACATGCCATGTAAGAGCTTACTTGATCCATGATGAAGATGGGTCTTCTTTTGATCTTCAAGTTTGAAGCTTGATCTTGGACAAGATAGCAAGATGAGATGGGATTGAGAACCACGACAACAAGGCAGCAAACTGAGATTGAGGTTGCAAGTTGCAATTAAACTTTTCTTCAAACTTGGTCTTGGTGTTTGACAGCAAGGCAGCCCCAAAGAGAAGAAGAGGCAAGTTCAATTATGCTAAGATGGGGAAGCTGACAGCAAACAGATCTTCAAGTCTTCAAGGGGGTCTTCGACAGCAAGACAACCACACAATTGTGGGATAAATTATAATTAACCACTTATGGACTTGGGCTGCATACTTGGACTCCTAACCCATGAGCTTAATAGGAGAGATGTTTTGTTAAAGTGAGGAATGCCAATACATGATATACTAACAGATGATCTTTTAGATCAATTGCATGGTGCTCGTTACTTCACCAAGCTTGATCTCAAATCTGGTTACCACCGGGTGCGCATCCATGAAGAAGACACTTGGAAAACTGCTTTCAAGACAAAGCAGGGTTTGTTTGAGTGGTTGGTTATGCCATTCGGATTATGTAACTCTCCAGCTACCTTTATGAGGCTAATGAATGAAGTACTTCGACCTTTCATTGACGACTTTGTCATCGTTTATCTAGATGACATCCTTATCTATAACGTCACATGGGAGGCTTCGTAATATTGCTCAGGTCATGGAGGTTTTACAAGCTATTCAGCTACGATTGAACGGTAAGAAATGTGAATTTGGGAAGTAACAACTTGTATACTTGGGGTTCATTGTTGGTGCAGGAGAGCTCAAAGTGGATCCAGAGAAAATACGAGTTATCTCTCAATGACCCACACCCTGTTCAGTGACTAAAGTTAGAAGCTTTATAGGTGCATGCCAATATTTGAGAAAGTTTATTCAAGAGTTCTCTCAAATTGCAGCACCATTACATTCTCTTACGAAGGCCAATCAAAAATTTGGATGGTCAAATAAACATGAAGAATCTTTCAAGTTGTTGAAACGGAAGATTACTGAGGCCCCAGTGTTAGGATTGCCAAATCTGCAGAAAGCATTTGAAGTGGAAGCAGATGCATCTATCTACGCAATGGGAGCCGTATTATTTTAGGATGGCAAACCAGTAGCATGGTGTGTCGTTTACACTGAGTAACAATCATCGTTAGGTACTTCTGCAACTTCGATTATGCTGTAATAGAAGGCGTACAATAAAATTCCAAAAATTAACCTTGATTAACACCGACCATCGTTGTGGACCAACCTAGGGCCCAAAAACAACAAGAAATCCTAGCAGATCGATTTAGTTGTACGTGTTCCACAAGCAGCTGCCACCTTCTACAACTCTAACAGCAAATCCCCAAACGTGACTACATTAATGAAAACCCTAAAAGAATTAACCTCGTCCACTGGGCAATGCATTGTCATAAGAAAATCCAGGTGCAAATTTCCAAGATTAATTGTTGTTGCCAATAATCAATCTTACGATGTTGCATGCCAAGGAGAAGAGCTCCATGCCACCAAGATCCTCCATGTCATCGTGCCATGCAACCGTAAAATGGTTTGCAACAAAGAAGAAAGAAGGAAACATTTAGAAAGAGAAAAAGCCGAAGCTTCCACATTACCTCTAGCTGAGAACAGCCAAGAATATAATAATTAAGCTCTGAATGTCGCCGAAAACCCAAAATGCAAGATAAATGCTTCTTCTTTTTTCAAACAAATTTTCTTGTCAGTGTCGCATAGAAAAGGAATTAGAAAAAATTGCAATACTATTTATTTCTTGTGAAAATGATATGAGAGAACAAAGACCAGATTAAAAAAGGAATTAGGAAAAAACAGATGTTATTCCAATTTTTCTTATGAAAAGATGTAAATTAAAAATAACACATGTTAATAGGGCCCAACCGGGTTCGAACCGGTGACCTCTTGATCTGCAGTCAAATGCTCTACCACTGAGCTATGGACCCAATCTGATAAAATGCTCAGTTTCACAATATTACGCTACAAACTGATGCAGCAGAGAACATAATGGGTCTCAAAATTTACAATTGAGGCAGAGAGGTCTCCATTGTCCACAGAGACAAACAAGAATCCGAATTGGACGTAGGCTTTCAGCGACCGGCGGCTCATTTTGAGCTCCCTCAGCCTTTCCATTTCGTTGAGGTTTGAAAACGAGGTAAGTAGATTTAGCTCAACGTCAACCGAGTTTGGATTTTTGAGTCTCATCCAAATGCGATAAACCCCAAACCCAATGCACTGCCACTAAACTGAGGTTTAGATTTGCGGAACCCCTTAGTTTTTTTACATTAGTGAGTCAAAGATGTCTACTTTTTGGCATTTGGGTACTTAGCATGCTTCTGCAATTTTAATTTTGTTGCTGCATGTTTAGTTAATTCAATACACCCAGTTGACAAAGAGATGGAATTTGAATATGGTTGTGGCATGTTTTTGTTGTTTATATGAAGAACTGGAAACTGAAGGATCCAGATGATTTTATGAGATTGGTTGAAGTCTTTGTTTCATTTGAAAAGGTTGATTTTTTACTTGCATCTGGAAACATAAATTTTATGCTTCTCTATTCTGAATGGGGTTGTTTGTACCACCTTTTTTTTGGTTCTGACATCAAAATCATGAAGGGTCATAGTGATGGATGGTGAATGAGATCATAGTGATGGATCATGAAGGGTTACTGGAGTTAAAGTTGGACTATGAAGGGTCATGTCTCCCATACTATTGGTATTATGTATATGAAACCATAAACAAAACTCTGTGTTAAAAGGAAAATCGTTGGTCTGTGAATATAACTGTTGAGAAAATGTTTCTCAAAGCAAATTCGAGAAACTAAATGAGGTGGGATATTCAGATTGGAGTCCTTGTAGCTGTGCTATTGTCTAAAACATACTCTTTTTGCTCTCTGAAATGGTGTAATCTCTTTTTCCCCATTTATATGTCTTGCTTATGTTTCTGCCTGCTACCTTGTTAAGAAGTGTTACTTTTGTTTCTTTTTTTTCCAGGATTGGCAGGCACTTTTGTTAGTTTCAGTAGTGGAGTCGTGTTGAATATACCAATGGCTTGTTCGTTTAGTTTGCCATCAACAGGCCTCCATAAATTTGGATTGAGTCCTCAAAGCAGAGTTTCGCACACGAAATATGGAGTTTTCACTTTGAGATCCTCACCTGGGCTTCTTCGTGTCCGGGCCGTGCAAGAGAATGGAGGGTCCCGCAGACTAGTTGATATAATCAGAACTGTGCCAGAGCTCTCGAGGAACTACTTTCGAAGTCCATCTCGTAGGGCTCTCTTTGGGGGAATATCTTTGTTGGGTGGGTTTTACGTTGCACAAACAATATCTCTGTCATTTGGAGCTTTAGGAGTCAATGATGTTATTGCTGCAGTTGTGTGTGTTCTCCTGACAGAATATGTAACCAAATTTTATTACAGCAGACCAAAAGTAACATTCCCTGTTGCTCTTCTCAACAATTTCAAAATGGGATTCACTTATGGTCTGTTCATAGATGCTTTTAAGCTTGCCAGTTAGTGCCATATAAAAATGGTATTGACGAGGACCTTTTTGGCTATGTAAAGTACTCCATTCTCTGTTTATATTGATATTTAGATTAAAAGATGCATTTTTGAATTATATGCAGTTTCATCTATCTATTTATTTATTGTTTTACTATGTGTAAATATGCATTTCAGTTGTATGTTGAAGAACCTTTCTTTGTGTTCCAGAGAAACTTAAACAGGATTTCATGACTACATCTTGATTACATTCACTGGATCTTCAGTAATTCAAGTATCCCTGTTATATAGTCCTCCAACTAAGGGTAACAAGCATTATTACTGATGCATTTTGCTACTTGAATAAATGTGTTTATGATTTGCCATGTAAGATCCGGTGACTGAGCAATTTGCGAAGTTTCATACGGTATGCTCTTTTTTTCTAAACAAGCTGCAGCTGCATGTTAATTTGTTCTTTGTTTCTTATCAAGTTCAATAGTGTGTGTTTGGGCAAACCTTCTGCATGTTACTTCCGTTGATATAAAAGGTGTTTCTCAGGCCTTATTATTTTGAGACAAGATTTCGTGAGGCTACTGTCTGCACTTTGACACTTCTTTCACTACTACTACTGTCAATCATGTGACGCTAATACGTTGGCTGCTGCCATTGTCATAGGACATAATTGTGATCATTTGTGTATGACATGATATTAGTCAGCTGGTTTTGTTCTTCATAGTCATGATGGTCTAGTTGGTGTTTTTAGTCAGTTTTCCATCTGTATTGGTAGCAAATTGAAGTTGCTGGTCCCAAGTAGGGGTTTCTTTGCACAAAACTTCTGATACTTCCCTCGAGTCTAAGGTGATTCTCACTTCTCAGGCCTTAATACTTTGAAGCCGTTTGTCATCTGCACTTTGATAGCATCTTTCCTATATCAGTTTTACTCATCTTCTTTGTTGGGTTAACACGGTCGTTGCTCACTTATGCTTTTGTAGAGTTGGGAGATAATTGTGATCAGTCGTGTATATAATATGGTAACTTTCCATTTTTTGTAACTTTTAAGGGATTGGTGTTTGTGAATCCTTAGGGGAAGATGGTTAGCTTTGAAATAGTAAAGCAGATGCAGAGTCTTTGAAATAGTAAAGCAGATGCAGAGTCACTAGGCAGAGTAAAGATGCATATGGAAAAGAAGAGTGGGATGGTCAAATATCCATACATCCAGCTGCTTTGGCTCGCTCTGCAGCGAAATAGCTGATACTTTAGGGGCTGAAAATGTCAGTGCGGATAAAACCCCATCTGGGATTTTGATATCAGAGGAAAAGCCAGTGGAGGTTGGGGAAGAGTACGACCCTTGCACGCACTGTTCTTAGAAATGCCAGAGATAATGCACTGAAAGAAAAAGGAGAGGGCTGTTGTTGAAGATGCCAACTTGGAAAATATAGCTGAAAATGATTGTAGCCCAATAGTTCATGAGTTTACAAAGATCGTGGGGGCGGAAAATGATTGAAGTTGATATCGAGTGTGATTTTCATATTACTTTATAATAGTCAGTCCTATAATCATAGTGATTTTTAGCCATTCGACTGTTGGCCTGTCACACATCAATCCGATATAATACTCAGTTTGAAGTGTGAATCACATTCTAATTGTAGTAAATAAATTATTAAACATCAAATGTAACATTAAATTGATACATTGCACGAATTTATTCATTAATGTCTCGAAGTAAACTACAGCTTATTAGAGTCGGGGTGTCTTTATTGCAATATTACACAAGAGTTTTCCTTTTTTTTTTTTTTTTTTTGAGAGAAATAGGTCAGCCCTTTCATTATAATTCAGCAAGCAGTACAAGAACGAAACACCCCTATGGGGTCGTCAGAAAGAATCGTCCCTTAGAACCTCATGAACACCTATTCTAGAAGAATAAAATCCAACAAAATCCCGAGTACACCCACCTTTTGGTAAATTCACGCACCTTTATTCTAACAAAAACCAAGAAACCTCGAAGCAAGACTTAAAAGTAACCAACTAAGGCACTGGTTTTTGCGACCCGAACGGAAATTAAACTAAAATAGTGGTAGAATGTGAGCCCTCACACTCCACCGGTACCTCCACAGCTGCAAGTTCCAATGCAGGAGCAGTCACATTCGTCTCCTCCAACACCGTCACTGGTTTGCCAACTTTGACATGGACATTATCTTCCAGATTAGAATCAAATCACAAAGCTTTACCGCGACGTTTATACTTACGTATAGTTTTGTCATCCCGGTCCACAGCAGACTTCACTCTATTCTTACTTCCCTTGGGACGCCCAACTTTCTTTTTCTTAGGCAAGACCCATATCTTGCCATGCTTTTGCTGCAGCACCAGCGAGACGTTATCTTCAACCTCAAGTATCGAATCGGGAAAAGCCAAGTACTTTTTCCCGAACCGATCCAACTTGGAAACAGCCTTCCTTTTCCTCCCCACTGGCACCACTTGCATCGAGGAGAACTTCACAACCTCCTTCCGAGACATCACCGATGCGGGGGCCATAATCATTGAGATCTTTTCAATCTGTTCTTGGAGTACAGGAAGTTGCCCGGACCCCACATCTCTAATGTCAGACCGTGCTTTCTCCAAAGTCATGGGAGTTTCCATTATCTTGGATCCCTGGCCAAGATGAGTGAAAGACGCATGGCCTTCCTTCCCCACAGTTGGTACCCCTACGTCCACACCTTCAGACTCCAACTCTTCCTCCATAAGAACCCGAGCTGTATTACCTCCCTGACTCCAGCCCACATTCACTTGACCCTGGACAGGCGGCACCAGTGATCGATTAATCTCCAACCCTGAGGTAAGAGTCAGACCAGCCATGGCCAACGCCGGTGGAAGAGCCGTAATCTCCTCCTTTTCTTTGATCAGCTGCTTATCACAACCTAGAGCATCATGGAGGAACAACCCACAATTGCGACAGAAACCCTTAACCTTCTCATAGATGAAGGAAAGCTCCTGATAGCTAAGTTTAAAAGCTATTGATTTTCCTTATTCTCCTGCAAATATGTCAATCGTAGTATAGAGAAATAAGGGTCTCCCACAGAGGATTAAGTTAAACTAAGTGCTTACAAAAGTCACAAAAACGTGACTGCAGTTCCTACTGAACAGCAGTCAAAAGACAAACTACGAATCTAACCAAAACAACCCAGAAAAATATGAAAATTTACAGAGACGTACTAGACACACAAGGCGTCCAGCACACAAAATTTGGTGAATTTCGGAGTTGATTTGCTATGGAAATAAAATACAGAAAAACAGAGAACAGAAAGAAAAACGAAATTGAAGCAGATTTGAAGTTGGTTGATATCAAGATAATGAAACTAGCTAGGAAGGAAGTATCCACCCCCAACGATCACACACAACACACTTTGTCCAATTTGCTACCAATTAACTTAGTTGAAGACACTCAGATTGGCTCGGTACGCTTGAACACAACCTATTACTCTTTCTTACTTTGTACGCTAGGCAGGAAGTGCTCTACACCTAGACTATTCCCAAGCAATGCAACCTAAAGGTACGCTTATTAGATTAAACATGCAGAGATCATTAAGTCTAAAAAGAGTTTGAGCAATCACTAGGCATCACAAATAACTTAGAGCCTTGCTAAACCTAGGGTTTTGTTTACTTGCTAGTGAAAACTAACAATTACTTCTCTAGACAATTTGAGGAATCCAACTATTGATCCAGGCATCAAACAATCAAAGTATTAGAACCCTAGCATGCATACTAAGTAGGCCTCCAAAGCATACAAACATAGAATTCATCAATGAGAAATCGGTAAACAAAGCCTCAACTTTATTAATTGGAAAACAAATTGAATGTCAAAGCATGTTATGGATCATGTCTAGGGGCTTCAACTGTCCCCTAGCTACTGGAAATTTAGTTACACATAATGGGAATCAAAAACACAAAGGAGTTCATGGAGAAAGAAGACAACAAAAATCAGAAAATTGGAAAATACGGATCAGCGATCGATCTCGGGAATTCCAACAATCGATCGTTTATGGTGTGATTCTGCAGTCTTGGTTCTCCTCCAGCTCTGGTGCGTCTATGCTTCTTCGTATGTGAGATGATCTGGTTCTTCCACATTCAAGGAGAGATTTTATTCAGTTTGTAACTCTTTTCTTCTTTCCTTTTGGGACTCTCCCTCCTTGGCTTCAACGGTAATCCCCTTAGTTATGTTCTGATTGATTTAGGATTCATTGACATCCTTCTATCCAATAGGAGCAACCAAGAGAATTAATTGCTGAATATATTTTCCTTCATATTGCCTTAAACTTCCTTGATTCATCAAGAGTCCACAATTCTCCATCAATTGCACATATCTCCTTCCTTTTGCTCTTATTTCTTTCCTTACTTCGGAAAACCTAATAAACATAAAAACAACTAAATTAACCGGAAAATAAGATAAACTAACAAAGTAAATATGGGAATTAACAACATTATTATCGCATAATTATGCTCCTATCAGCTCCGGCTTCACGACCGGGGAGAACTCGATCACCTTCCAGGTGCGGATCCGACAACGAACGTCGAACAAAATTTTTATCCTCTGTTCCTCTTCCTTCCTTCTCACTGCATTCAGATCCATACGAACCATTGTCCCTAGAGATGCCCCCACCAACGCGAGCGCATTCTTGTTTCTCAGGCCAAAAAGGAGACCCCTCACAGCAACCCAAGCCTCCATTGTATTCAGTGACACATCCTCCACTGGACAAATCCCATCATACTCTCCTACTACCAGCATGGTATTGCGGTAGAACCAAGGGCCCCCATGCAAGATGCGATTACGCACCGCTTCACTGTCGAATTGAAAAACAAAACGCTCTCCGGCATCTTGTATAGTGAGACCCGATCTGACACGCCAAATAGTGGCGATGGTCCCTTTGAATCCCGGGAACTTGGCTTTCGGTGCCAGCAGCCTGCCAGCCATATACCAGAAGCCGTCCTGGAACGCAGCAGCTCCCGCATCCCCCAAGGAAACCAGCGTCGAATCCGAATTGACAATCACCGCCTGATCCCCATTCATGCCTCCAGCCATGGAAGGGCAGAGAAATCGATACTTGATCGATTAAGTGTGGCAATTTTTTGATGTCAGGGACACCGAGAAACCCTAGCAGAGAGAAGAGACGGCTAGGTCAAAATATTTATCTCCCTATTGCTAATGCTGAGTTTTCCTTCTTATTACTGTATACCTTGTGTACCGGTGAATTGGACCCCGGAGATACCATAAGCATCATCATTACCACCACTTCCAAACCTAAGACTATTAGCACTAAAGCCATAAGATGAAGAGTGGAGTAGTGGCTTCAATTGTTTTCATAAGGGGATGTGCACTATATAGCATTGGGACTTGTGGACTTGGCAAGTTTTGTTTTTTTGGTCTGATAATGGAGTTGGCAAGTTTGAAGATTAGAATTTGAAACATAAAAGAGAAAATTGAAATTTCATGTATAAAAAATTGTATTTTGTGCTTGTAATTTTCTTCTGACTCCTTATATATATATATATATATATATATATATATATATATAAGGGCATCTCTAACAGAATACTTATTTAAAAAAAAAAAATTTGAAATTTGACTAATTTTAGGCTAAGTTTGATCTCCAGCAGACTAGCTAAACAAAAGCTAAATTTAACTTTAGCTAAAAGACCTAGCTAAATTTAGCTAGAGAGGAGAGATAATTTAACTAAAAGTTAAATTTAACTTGGAATTTAGGTATTCTGCTGGAGCATAACTCAATATTTAACTAGCTATATTCTATTTTTAGCTATATTCTATTTTTAGCTACTTTTAGCTATGAAGATAGCTATCACTGTTGGAGATGCTCTAAGGCGTCAAGTTGAAAACAGAGTTAAATTATTGCTGGGTACTCGATGGTGGGCTCTAGTTGTAGCAGGGCACACATTCTCCTTTTTTTTTGGAATCAAAGAGAGACTATTTCATTAAGAGCTACCTCAGTGGAGGTGCTTGTGATGTAATATCAAAGTAGATTACATCAAGTATGCACTCTGGCACAGCATCGAGCCAAACTATATGCTGTAAAGCTTCAAAACCTAGTCCACTAGCAGGGCATACATCCTATGTGTGTGGGAAGATATGAAATAGTGGAAAGTTTTTTCTCAATGCAAAATTGCAAAGTAGTGGAAAGTTTTTTTTTTTTTTTTTTTTTTCTTCCATGTTTATAGCCATTTGATATCTTTTTATTATATATTTTTTGACGCTATTGTGTTTGATAATTAATTTAATGTGAGTCGAACATTCACATTAGAGCTCCCAGGTAAACACCCTAGGAGAGTATTTCTCTCAACCTAGTTTTCTACGGCACCCTAGCCTCTTGGTATCGCTTCCTCCTCTCCATGGCCTCCATTGATGCCGTCACAGCAAGCTTTGCTGCTCATCTTGCTCTCGCAGCGAGTGGTAGCTCCCTGGATCTGGGAAAGATTGGCGATGGTCCTGTGTGTAGTTCCTCCCAATCTTTTCTACTTGGCAAACCTTTGATCGAGGATGACAATGATGTGCCTCTTGTCACTCTGAAGAAGAAGACAGGTAGACCGCCGGAAGTAAGAACAAGAGCCAACATCCCAGTAACTGCAATTGGAGGTTAGGTTTCTAGCCCTAGAGATAAGGGCAAAGCAAAGCCTTAGGCTTTCCTGGTCTCTTGCCTACCACTTGAAATTGGGTATTCTATTACTTTCTTCTTAGTTTACTCTAGTTGTACACCAATTGAGGTCTTTAGGCGACTAGGTTTACTTTTCAAAGAGGGGTTAGTAATGAGGACTTGATTTCTTGTTGTTTAGGCTCAATAAGTGAGCGTATGTGTTAACAGTGAGGGTCACCTGTTTTTTGTTTGACGGCTTGTGCCATTTAGTTTTTTTTTAGTATGAGACAGCATCTGATGTATATGCCTTCTGGTCATGGATAAGTAATGAAGTTATCTATTTTCTAAAAAAAAAAAAAAATTAATGTTAAAGTTTATTAATATTTAAGGGTTATAATCGTAAAAAAAAAAATCAATTATAGAGAGCAGACTCTCTTCTGTTAATAATAATATAGATTAAGATGGTGGTAGTAAAAATAACATCACACATAACACTCAAAACCTAGAGGTCCCATGTTCCATCGTAGGCTTTTCCTTCTTTTCGTCCTGGGTTTGTTTTCTTTTTTATGGGCTTTAGCTTCTGTTGAAAACTTGAAATTGATCGATATTCTATGCATCTTACCTCGGTATCTTGTTAGCTAGGGATCTTTTTTTTGTTGGAGTTTTTGATAAACAATTTGTTGAAATTGAAGAAACCTTAACTAAACTTCACGTCAAAACTAAACTTCTTGAAACTTGCTTCCTTCCTGGTACTCTGTCTCATCTTTTCGACCGCCGTCTACTCTAGTCTTTCGCACTGGGTTGCACCGAATATGGGACTCAAAATAGTCTTATCTAAGCCTACTGAAGCTAAGCTAGGACAAGTATTAAGAATAAGCTAGCCGAATGCACGGTGTTACAAATGAGCCCTAAACAGATTTGATTTCCAAGCTTAAGACTCAACGAGATTGAACCTGAGAACTCCAACCGTCCCGACTCCACTAGAGACACAAAACCCTTCCCTCCCCAGTTCACAAGACTTCCAATACCGGTTAGGCATTGTAAAGAGCTGTCATCAGTGCCCCTAATAGTCCTTGAAACACAGCCACCAAACCCTATGGGCATCGCCACTGCCATACTCTCTGCTGGTAAACCCTAACGCAGAGCGCTTTAGCTCTTTTCCAATGTATATTAAAATATTAAACATTGATTAGAAGTTTTTTATGTCGCACTATCATAATGAATTTTGCATTTTCAAATTAAATTTGCTGTCAGTTTAACAGTAGCTAGTGATTTCTAGAAAAAATAACAATAATTGGTTGAAAAGAAAAATAACAAAAACAGCCTAAAAGAAACAATATAATGATCGGAAAAACAAGTTTCAAACAGAAAATAAGTAGCCACATATCTTAGCAAAACAAAGATAAGACCGACAGTTGCTTTTGGCAGATCATATCCAAAAGATCCTATCCAAAACAGTTTCCTGTATGACGATTCTAATTAGGACTTCGGCCGTCTAAACGGACTGTTGAATGAATTGAAACCTATAAGAGCAAGTCAAAATGTAGAAGGAACAACAATATTCATCAAATTTCTGAGCTAAGAAAACTCGAGCACAGCTTCAGCTAATTAAGAAATTAAGATGGCAGGGGGTACGTTTAACATTGAGGGTGGGGGTAAAAATTATGAAGGAAGGATGATCACTCTCTTTGTGATCTTCACCTGTGTAGTGGCAGCCTCCGGCGGTCTCCTCTTCGGATATGATATCGGAATCTCAGGAGGAGTGACTTCCATGGACCCATTCTTAAGCAAGTTCTTCCCATCCGTCGAGAAGAAGATGAAGAATTCCGGTGATGATGGAAACATGTATTGCAAATTCGAAAGCCAGATCCTTACATTGTTCACCTCTTCACTCTACATTGCAGCGTTGGTAGCTTCCTTCTTTGCTTCAGTTGTAACCAGGAAATATGGTCGGAAAATCTCCATGTTTTTTGCAGGCTGTGTTTTCCTTCTAGGTGCTATCTTAAATGGTGTTGCCAATAGCATTGTGCTTCTAATCCTCGGTCGTTTGTCTCTTGGTGTAGGTGTTGGATTCGCTAATCAGGTAAAGTATTATTCCCTGCATCTTATAGAATTGCAAGTCATAGTTCATGCAAGATGAAAACACATTTAGATATAGGATTACTGCACTCTATCCTGATCTTTATAGATTAATTGCTAGATCAATGATCATATCTTCTTTATATATATTTTCAATAATTCATATAAATGTATAATCTGCCTTATCATCATACTTTTAATTCATTACCCTCTAAACTCCCTATAAATAGGGCTTCCATTCGAATCATTATCATCAAGTTAAAACTCGTAATAAATTGCGCTTTTGAAAATATGATAATAAAAGCATCTAATCAATGGAAAAAATGTCATTTGTCAAAATTCAGCAGGAAATTTATTATTTCCTTTTGTACCAAAATTGACGTATAAAATTTGACACAACAGATGAACATCAGTTTTTAATCACGTTCATTGCTAGTGCTTAATGTTTAGGTCTAAAGATTTTGGAATTTTCCTTCAAACTACATCAATAGTTGGATCGAGGCCATAATTTCGACTTTTTAACAAGTTTAAGGGTTCATATGCATTCTCTTCTAAAAAAAAAAAAGGGTTCATATGCATTCTGTTTGTTAAATTCTAATTGGAAAATAAGTGAAATTTACTTAAATTGTGATTATTTCTGTCGCGCATAGAAGAAGTAATTTCGCTCCATATTTGGTGTGTTTCAGTGTGTGCTAAAAAGATCATCATCATTTGGTGTATGTGACATCTATAGCTACCTGATTTGAAATCCCTACGTGATATATAGTAACCAGTTAGACAAAAGATAAACATACATGTTTGAAAACTTACTACTTTAATTACAATAATATGCATGGATTAATTTTGCAGGCTGTCCCTGTTTATTTATCGGAGATGGCTCCAGCAAAGTTTAGAGGAGCACTTAACATTGGCTTCACAATAGCTTGCACCATTGGTATTCTAGTGGCCAATCTTGTTAACTATGGCACATCAAAGATAAAGAGTGGACAAGGGTGGAGAGTTTCTCTAGCTCTTGCAGGCGTCCCGGCATTAATGATGATTATAGGCTCACTCTTTTTACCCGATACTCCAAATTCCATTCTAGCGAGAGGTCACCCAAAGGAGGCCAAGAAAGTGTTACAAAAAGTTCGTGGCACTGAAAATGTCGACGAAGAGTTCCAAGACCTTATTCAAGCAAGTGAGGCTGCAAAGAAAGTGGAGCACCCATGGACAAACATCACTCAACCGAGATATAGGCCTCAGCTTGTTATTTGCTGTCTCATTCCATTATTCCAACAGCTTACCGGCATCAATGTGATCATGTTCTATGCACCAGTTCTTTTCAAAACTTTGGGTATGGGAGATGATGCTTCCCTCATCTCTGCAGTCATCACCGGTTCTGTTAATGTCGTATCTACCATCGTGTCAATTGTCACAGTCGATAGGCTTGGAAGAAGGGTGTTGTTCCTTGAAGGCGGAGTGCAAATGGTCGTGTGCCAGATTGCAGTTGCAATCCTGGTATGGATGGAGTTCAGTGTGAGCGGAGTAGGATCACTGACAAAAGGCGAAGCTAATTTCCTCGTGTTCTTGATTTGTATGTATGTTGCGGGCTTTGCATGGTCTTGGGGTCCGTTGGGGTGGTTGGTGCCTAGTGAGATTTGTCCTTTAGAGATCCGATCTGCTGGGCAAGCCATCAATGTGTCGATTAACATGTTATTCACTTTTGTCATTGGGCAAGCTTTCCTAACCATGCTTTGCTCTATGAAGTTTGGGTTGTTCTTCTTCTTTGCTGGCTTTGTAATTATTATGACCATATTTGTCGCCTTCTTCATACCCGAAACAAAGAATGTCCCCATCGAAGAGATTAACACGGTGTGGAAAGCACACTGGTTTTGGGGCAAGTACATCCCAGATGATGCTATCATTGATGGTACACACAACAAAGGCAAAGTTGATTTACAGGAGATGTAACTGTAATGAAAGAAATTAAAAGCATTTTTAGTAGACTCTTTATTTTGGAGAGCATGTTTAAGCTTTTCAATTAATGCTTACTCCTTATACTTTTAGGGAGAAATCAGTTCAGTTCCTCGGCTTCTAATTTCATCAAAATGCTTCTTATACTCTCAATTTTCACCTAATAGGTCTGATCTGTTAAGGCCCCGTTTGGGATTGCTTTGTTTTTTTAAAAAAAATCAGCTTTTATTCAAAATTTTAGATTTTATTGTGAGCAGCTTTAATTGAAAGTTATAGGTCACTGGCAGCAGATTTTAGAAACAGCCCAGATGTTGCTTTTAAAAGCTGTTGTGGATCAAAACACACTCTGCAATTGTTTTATGTACTGACAGCACTTTTAAAAATATTATTTACCAAACATGAAACTGTTTTAATTCACAGCTGAGTATTCTCACAACACAGCAGCATCATTTTTTTTTTAAAGTCACAGCAATCCCAAACTAACCCCAAGTCTCCGTCCAAATGTTCTGTTAACTTGTGAAGTGGTAAATTGTGGGACCTATTTTAAGAGTAAAATTACTATTATAGCCCAGACTTCCTTCCCTTTTAATTTTTTATTTTTTCTCTTTTTTCTTTGGATTAAATATTATTTACTCTTTGAACCCTTGTTGAAAAGCCAGTTCAGTTTCTCACATTTTAATTTGAACAATTTACTCCTTGTTTTTTTTTTTCAATTTTACACCGAACAGGTCAATTCCGTTACTCTCCATCCAAATTCTCCCTTTTTTATCAGACAAACAACTCAAATGCTAGAACTAGTCTTTCGTGAGTCGAACTCAAAACCTCCCACTTACGAAGGGGAGACTATGCCACTAGACCAAATGGTACTGGGTATCCAAATTCTCCCTTGATAGCCCATCTTAAATATAAAATTACTATTATAACCATGATTTTCTCCTTTTTAAATTTTTTAAATTATTTTTATTCTTCTCTTTACACCCAACCCTTCCTCCACTAGATCGAACCTCAGACCCGCCTCGATCCTCAAGCCGGTCTCAACCAGCAAATTAATCTCTTATCTACCTCGACCTTCGACTTCAACCCGTTCTCCAATCGACCTAGAACCCAGTTAAGATCGACTTCATACAGGCCTGGAGACTCGACCGCCTTGACGTAGCCATGCCCGCAGATGCACCCAGTAATTCCCATTTGAATTTATAGTGCCCAAAGATGCTGGAAGTTGTAGCCCTGCTTAGGAACCGAAATCAAACCACCATATGGATTCAAATCCCGAAGAGGAGAAGCATCGATCAACTGCTCTCAAAGCTTTAGATTCTCGCTTGTATCCCACATCTATCCGCCAGGCATCCGGCTAACGCGTTCTCACTGTTTGATTTGTTACCGGGAGTTCAAGCGCTTCACTACAATTTGATAATTCTGGAGTCGGACTCGGCACTGGTATCGGCGATTGCAAATTTGTGCGAGCAATGGTGGAAGGAGGAGTTGACGGGCCGAGAATCACTGATTTCTAAGTCGCTTCCTTTCTTGCTCTTGAGATTTCTCACTCTCAACAAGAAGACATAAGTTCACATAATCTTTTCTTCCCTTTGAGGGTTCCGGTTCTGAGGTTTTAGATTGGGATTTGGATATGAAATTGATCAGAGCTTAATTTAAGGTTTCATTTAGATTTAAATATAGAATTGGGTATGGCAAAATGGAAAGCTTGATTTTGTAGAAGAAAAGAAGATGATGAGTTTTTATTTGACAAGATGAACTAACGAAAGATTTTTAAGGTTTATATATATATATATACCCTTCCACTAAGGGATCCATTTTTTAGTCTTTTCTAGGGATAGGGCATTAGACCCATTTTTCGATAACATTTCGACATCTCAACCGTTCAGTTTTTAGGTCCTAATGTGTAGATCACCTCTGCAAATTTTCAGCCAAATCAGTTATCGTTAAGGTATCGAACTAGACTAAATCAATGAACGAACTGAATCTGTCCAACCTGAACCGTTCATATTTATAATTGTAAATCGCAGTTTTGAATGCCTTAACGATAATCAATTTGGCTGAAAATTTGCAGAAGTGATCTACACATTAGGACCTTAAAACTGAACGGTTGAGGTGCCAAAATATGATCGAAGAGTTGGTCTAATGCCCTATCCCTAGAAAAGATAAAAAAAAAGGGATCCCTCACTAGAAGGGCCCTGTGTGTGTGTGTGTATATATATATATATATATATTTAAGACTTGTTTGAGACACATTCAGGGCTATAATAGGCATTTACCCATAGAATAAGTCTCATTCAGCTGAGTTGCCGTCAAAGGATTAGCCATATCAGTCATTTAATGGCACAGTTTACGAAATAGACCTATCGGTTCATAATTAAGAGATAAAGGAGTAAACACGTCAAATTAAAAGGCAACATATTGAATTGTTTTTTTAATTTTTTTTTATAGCAAAAGTGCAGGGAGTAAACAGTATGTAGTCATTTTTCTTTCTTTCTTGCTGCGTCATCTTCTTCTAATTCCATAGTCCCATGTTGCTTGAAACAATGCTTAAGGTTCACATCAGTCTTGCCTAACATCTTGATTAACATAATCAGAATAAAAGCTAGAATTCTCACCAACTTTGTTATTAAATCTGAATTGATCTATTGAATTCTGATACAGTTCACTTTCTACATCAAACTCAATGCCCCCATTTCCATCAAAATCAATATTAGGACTATAATTCCTATCAACATTTCCAAATTTCACCAAATTACGACCTTAACGAAAACCCACCTCCAAAATCACCACCATTATCCAATTTTTGATTCGTGTCAGACTCTTTCACCCATAAGATGAAACAAGCCCACGACGAGAAAAACCAGCCTGGGTACTTAGAAGTCAGTTGCTTCTCAGCACAATACCTCTTGTGAAGCTTCTCCATCTTATGATGGCACTGCAATGCGGTCTTCACCTACAAGGAGTGAGCCGGGCAACTGGCGACGGTGGTGGTGGCAGCCACGTTGTCCCAATCAGTGGTCTTGAGATTGGTGTGGCAAAGAGCGTACCAGTGGTCGCGTGATACGCTAAAATCAAGCGCTCAACTTAACCATGCAAAAATGTAGTTGTCAGCAGTAAAGAATAACCAAGGATCGTTCGACAGAGATTGAGGGTAGCTGATTAGTTACACAAAAGAAAAAAAAAAACAAAATTGTACTAATTAACACACAAAATAAATAACAAAATCTGAAACTACACTAAAGAAAAACGTCAAACAGTAGAAAAGAGAAAGAAAGATGACGGGATAGAGAAGGATAGAAGAGTGCGTTGCTCCTAAGCTGAAATTGATTTGGACTCTTGAAGTTTCAAACGTAAAAACAAGGAAAGTAAAGAAAATAAAGAAAGCAATTGCGATTTTAGGATTTGAAAAGATAAGATGGATGCAGATGTTAGGAACTTGGAAATCCATGACCAATTACAATCGAACAATGTTAAGTTAACCTAGTTTCAATTACTAAGGTGTGAACAGAAACCAACCAAGAAACAAGTCGGAGCAGATCTTGTCCTTTATTTATGTTTCCCTAAGTATTTAGTCTACTAGAACGTGCAATAGCTAAACCTATCAAACATGCAATCAAGGTATATAACACTATCATATTAACAACACATACAGTGACATATTCGAAGCATTAAGATCTCATGGAAACAATTGGTCATAGAGTTGCATCCTAGTGTGGAACGCCTACCTAGCATTCTCTTCTAGTTGCTTAAGACATAAACTTTTGTTCAAAGCCTTGTATACTTGTGGATTAGAAAACAAAATGATTAGGTGAATTATTTTCTAAATCCTAGCTCCAATTATATGCATAAATACTATATTAGCCACCATAAAATAAACAAATGCAAAAAGTTTTCAATCAATCAGAAATAAACAACCAATTCACACCAATAGTTCAAAAAATTAGATTAAAAAAAAACATATTGTTATACATAATTAGGGCTTCAAACCTCGCCCTTGACAAAAAATAACTAGCCACACATCGTCTTAAATTCAACAAATAAAAATATAACGATTTAAGTTACAAGAAAATAAAACCTATAAAAGAGAGTGGATGAAGGCCACTAGTTCACTTTTAGGCAACCTTGAATGCAAGAACTTCCTTCAAGATGGTTCATGACAAAAGCTTGATGAAGATGGATGATGGATTACGCGGTTTTGCTCTTCAAGAACTTTAGGAATTTCAAGACTTGTGACTAGGGATTTTGGGGCAGAGAATGGCATTGTAAGGTGGTGTCCATTCATGTTTGCAGAGGCTCTATATAAATGGAATACACAGCCTAAGTTTCCTTCTCCAATTATGCTTTGCAAACCTTCCTTAGTTGCTTAAGATTATTCCTTTTATTGGTGCAAAATTTAATTACCTTCAAGCCTTAGTAATCTTCTCATAATCTTGTAGGATTCTTCTATGAATCTCCTTGATAATTTCAGCATCAATAACCTACCAAAAATGCACAGCCAACTCATCCAAATAAGATTCTCTGCCAAACTGCCCTTTTTTGACTAGGATAAATTTTCTTTCTTTGAAGCTTCCTTCTTGGACAAGGACTAACTTGATATTGTCGTGCTTTTGGATGGTTCTTGACTTATCCATGCTTTAGAACATCATGTATTCTATAATGATCAATAAAATTCTGGAAAAACTCCAAGTAAGTCACCGGAAAAGATCTCCTAATAAGTGTTAGCCAAATAGCTACCCTCAAGTATAAGGGGTACAAGTAATAGTATAGGGATTTAAGAAAGGTTGTCGAACCCACGAGGATTGGATTCCTTTAACTAGCTAGGGTGTTAACCTAAGGAGAGCTAGAATATGCAAATGTACAATCATAAACCTAAATTCACAAGAAAATCTAGGCTCATGGTGAGTATGTGCATTGTGGTGGTAGTGAAATTGTTTGTTGGATAGAGTAGTGAACCAAATTAAAATAAATGATCAAATATAAACTAAACTAGTAAAATAATGGATGAAGTTAGGGGTTGGATTGTCTACCACTAACCTCCCTTGCAAGTATTGAAGTTCAAATACAAGTGATGCTATTCTAATTTTCCAATTACCCTCTTTGCATCTGGATAAGACTACAAAGGCTTAAACTCCTTTAATGTTATTAATTCCAACCGGATAAGTCTAGAATTAACTACCTAAGAACAATTCCTATTACCGGTTAAGTCTCAATTCATTGTTCCTAGATGCATAAAGCTTTGAGTTTAGATAATTATGCAAGCAAACCAATCCTAGATCTAGGTGATTTTAACTCACAACCTTCACATGCACATAGAGGATGCTATCATGCTATCAATGCTCAAGGTTAACTACTCCCTAAATATTTTTTCATGAGATGACAAACACAACACATTCAAATTAGTTAAGTTTGAATAAATGCGTTCACTTCTTGAATTAGCATATGAAGATGAAAATCACAAATAATATCAAATGTAAATTAAAACATCAATTCATACAAGTTTGGCTAGGGCTTTCAACCCTAGCCCCAACAAAGTAACTACTCACTCATAGTCATACAAATTGGCATCAAATATATAAAGTAAATCAAGGTAAATTAAAGAGTTAAGGGAAAAAAGAACTAGTTGAAGGTTGACAAATCAATGGGTAGCTTCTCCTTCATTTTTCTCCTTCAATGCTCCTTGAATCCTCTTTGATGGTGGAATGGATGGATGATGAACTTCTTGATGGTGATGATGAATGGAATGGTGATGAAGATATGATGCTCCTTTAGCTAACTTTGAGTGGTAGTGATAGAGTTTATGGTGGTGGAAGATGGTAGTTGTGGTGGTGATGATGGAGGAGATTGGGTATTGTGGGTTTGGATTTTGGGAGGTGGATATGAAGGTTTTATGAAGGAGATGAACAGAGAAAGAAGATGTAATGGGGTGGAATGGTTGATGTTGAGAGTGAGAAGAGAAGGTGTTTATATAGGGAAGAAAAAGAAGAGTGAATTGATGAGTGAAATAAAAATAATGAAAGTGGAGTATGAATTGGTTTGTAAAATATGGAAAAGATGGAGTAATGATGAAATGAAAGCAAAGCATGAAGGTGCAGAAATATGGAAGTGATGATGATATATTAAAGAGGATGGAGTAGAAAAATATATCCAAGGAAAAAGAGAAAAGCATCTAGCTTTCTTCATGTGGGTAGGAATATGTTGAGCTGTTTTTTAGGTCACTTTTTGCCCCTTTATTCCTTCAATTATTTCTCCACCAAGAATTCATCATGGGCCTCTGATTTATTCATATCAAATGTTCCTCTATGAGTGTAGATCATCCTGTTAAAATTTTAGAGCTTTTGGAGTAGTAGTTGGGCCGGAAACGCTACTGGACTCCTTACAGGTCCAGTTTTCCAGTTTTGCTTATGCAGAAAATTGGACTGATTGTTTGAAGGCCTTCCACTTCTATCTGGCTCTTGTACTCTTCATAAGAAATGTTTCTTAGGATGTCTAGAATAGATCTAGAGAGTTTCAGCTCATTTAGAGTTCGTTTGGTCAGACGTCCACTCCTTCTTCCTTATCTAGATCACTTTCTCCTAGCCGGAGTAAGAAAATGTTCTAAGGTTGACTTTTTAGTGCATTTTCATTATTCTCCATCATTTCCTAGCATGATAAGGAAAACATAATAAATATATATAAATAAACACAAAGGTTAAGCACAAGTACAAGATTAGGGAAATAATGAAATTGGATTAGTCAACATTAAATTGGGACTTTAGAACAAGTAATTTCCATGTTTTAGGGGACAAATATGTATATGAATTATGATCCAACAATAAGCTTCGTGAAAAGTTGACAGTTTCTGCCTTATTGGGAAGCCTATTTTGAGCTTGATTTCCTGTTGCCTCGTTGACTCTTCTGACCGGTTCTTTGGTTCATGTTGAAGTACAACATTGTATCTTTAAGGGTTGGTGGCCCTTTATGCAAATGTGCAGTACTTGGAAGAATGCAAGAAACACTCCCCAAAATTGTACCGAAAAGCTGATTTTGAAACTGCATTTTTCTACTTTGTAGCAACTATTTTGCACAACGATTTCAATGGACTTCCCTTGTAATTTCTGGCCAAAGGAGTGATCAAACATAGTGCTTGGCATTAGTACTTCATGGTTAATGGCTTCTTTGCTCCCGTTAAGCTCCTATTTCTTTTGAATTGCATCACGAACTACCTAAAAAGAAAACAGAGTTAAATTGGACTTTTTAAAGGAAACAACTAAGAAAAGTGTAAAGGATTGCACAATATATTTGTCGCATTTTATGCTCCTATCATCGTGGTAGGCTAGGATGAGGGATTGGGCCTCGTCTTGGGTCTAGCAATGCTGTTGGACCCTACGGGGTTTGAGGTGGTCGGTGATGACGATGAGCATGGTTGGGTTGTGGTGGCGGAGGTGAAGGAGAGGAGAGGTGAATTTTATTAAGGAGAGATTCAGTTGTTGACATTATGGGGTTGGTTGGTGGATAAAGGCAGTGAGTTCTAATAGGTATGTTATACCCATTATTGAAGAGGAAAAAGCTGATGCAGCAAGAACGAAAGGAAAAAGAGAAGAATAAAAAAAAATTAGAAAACTAAAAAAGGAGGAAGTTAGAGCTATAACAGTAATTTTGTCCTTAAAATTGGTCCCACAATTTGCCATGTCACAAGTTAACGGAACATTTGGATGGAGACTTGATGGATTTGACCTATGGGTGAAAATTGAGAGTGTAAGGAGCATTTTGATGAAATTAGAAGTCGAGAGACTGAACTGATTTTGTCCTAAAAGTACAGTGAGCAAGTAGAATTTAGTTCTTAGCTTTTTATCAATTTTAGCAGTTGCCCTAGACTCCTAAGTGACTATTGTTGTAGAACAATTTTGTCAAGGTTGTCGATAAGATCACCTGCATAATAGAGAAAGACAATCGAAACTCTCTGTGAGTGAGGACCGGTGTGATACTGGCCAAAGGGGTTGCAACAATCAAGAGTAGATGTGTTTAGGGTTTTTGTGAAGTATGAAGTAACTAGAGTTGCTTAGAATCACTTAGAATAACATATTGTGGATGGCGAAAAGGACATGTATTTATACTGACCGCTTTCTGAAAAAAAACTTACCAAACGTGTCTCCCTAGCGGGCTTTGCCTTAAGGTCCAAGAGAATTTACTGAAGTCCTTTGAAGTTTTTCCGTAATAGGAGTCTGACTAAAGTAGTCTTTCTCAAGGTTTTAAATATCTGCGATATATCCGATATCTCCCCCGATGTCTCCTTTTTTCGACGGACCGATATATTTAGGGGGGTAAATATCTTATCTTTCACCGTTTCTGCGAAATTTCTCCGACATCGTCAAATATCCCCGATATATTAGATATTTACGATATATCCCCGATAAAGTGAAGAAATATCTGTAAAATTTGAGGTAAAAATATGGCTGCTTTTTTTTTTTTTTTTTTCCCTTTGGGGCTTATAGTCTTTGATTACTGACTAGTGACTATTGTTTATTTACACTCATTCGGACAAGAGGGGCAGATAGGTGCTTATGTTTGTCTCTTTTTATTGATTTTAAATTATGGTGAAGCCTTAGAAAGCTGGTTCATGCCTAATTGCCTAGACAATCTCTATTGGTGATAATACTGATGATAAAAAAGCTCCAATTATTTAAAAGTAGTAATGGATGGTTCATACCAAGCAAATGAACCGTTTGGCATATCAGAAGTTGGAAAAGCTTGTATACTGCTACTACAACATGAAGCTGCGGCTGCGAGATAAACAGGCAAAGAATAATGTGGTCAATGAAAACAACTATATAGATCTACTTCATGTTGCAAGTGAGCCGCTTGATAATGGCATTGATCCACTTCATGATTGGATTATGCCTGCACACCTCGATGATGAAGCTGGAAGACCTCTTCCACAAGTTGTAGAAACTGCAACTAATGCTGGAATCAACGTAGAGAGAGTCTTATCTGAAGAAGTTGTTAAAAACCCAGAAGATAATTCAGATAGTGATGATGCGTGGGGTGGTACAGCAACTCCAGATAGTTCTGATGATGGTGGAGAGGGTGGAAGCGGAACAGGTGGTGGAGGTGAAAGATATGACTATGGAGAATCTTCTGTGGATGGAGGATTCCAATTTACATTTGAAGGTAATTTTGATCATACCACCCAAGATGAAGACCACGGAGTGAGAACAGCTGGCCATGGTGCTCAAGAGAAGACCTGATATGGGAGGAGGACAAGAGGTGCAACTGATGATCAAAGTACCCCATCTGATGTTTCTTCAATTGCCTTAAGTTTTGACTCTATCAGTTTAAGCACAGAGCGCAGTGGGATCTCAAATGAATCTCATGAAGGCAACAATCAATTTGGTTATGATGCTTATGGATATAACCAATATGTAGAAGTATATGATCAGTCATCTAGTTGGGTTCATCCTTATTATCCCCTTATAGGAGAAACAGTCGGCAGCTCTAAAGAGATCTATAACTATCATGTTCATCACTACAATTCGCACTATATGGTGGGTCATATGTCTTGCTCTGATTATTGCATTTTCGTAGACCAGCGAGCGGTTTTTCAACCGCCTAGAGTCTCTTTTTGGATGTAGATGAAGTTGACATTCATATGTATTTATATGTAGTTCTAAATTTCTAATAAATTTACTTTTTTCAAAAACGACATTTTCTTACCCTGTATCCCCGATATATCCCCGATATTTCCGACATCTCCCTTTTTCAAAGTACCGATATATACAACGATACCGATATTTAAAACCTTGGTCTTTCTACATGGCTGAGCAGACTTAGCGGGTAAGTCACCATATGCTCGGATTCGTTTATAGGTCTTCAGTTCGGAATGGATGGACCCGATGGGAATGATGTGTTCCACATGGGCTCTCGAGCCTTAGCACTGTGCTTAGGTGATTCCTTAGTTGCTATGGTGTGTTTAATGGACTTGGTCCAAATTCATTGCGGATTGGGCCTGAGTCGGAGCTCGTGTCTAGTGGGATTTTCCGAAAGTGATTTTACAGGTTACCAGACCAGTTTGGTTCTGGATTTGGCAGTGGATGTGGTCCATTCTCTTTGAAGGTAGTTTGGTCCTTTCAAAGCCTCAAGTTGTTCAACCCGAAACTTTGTTATTTTTGGACTCCACAATTATAATGAAAGAAATTAAGATTTAGGATTATATGTACTGTTAACTCCTTATACTTATAGGGTCTTGACATTTCAGTTCCTCATTTTTTCAATTTCACTCAGATACTCCCTAAACTCTTTAGTTTCACACAATTAGTCATTGCCATTAATTCTCCTTTAAAATCTCTGTTAAATTACTGACGTGACATTTTTTACTAACTCTTTTTATTTTTTATTCTCTCTATTTTTTCTTCTTTTTCTTTTTACCTCTTATTCTTCTTCTTCCATCTCTCTCCTCCTCTGTTTATCTCCATCTTCTTCCAAAAACAAACAGTGCCCAATTAGTGGAGGTCGAAGTCATGCTCGACCTGGAAAGGTAAGGTCTTGAAGGGGGTGGCGGAGGTTGGGGCATGGTCGACCTCGAGGGTCATGTCGGTGAAGGCCCAAACTAGGAGTTTGGTCTTAGTCGGGATTTCGGGTAATTGGAGAGATGGAGAAGAAGAAATTCAGGTAACCGGATTTCTAGGCCAAGCCTCTTCTCGATGGTCTTCTAGTCCTCCTCTTCGTGGAAAACCTGGAGGCGCTGCTCAATTCCTTCAAGCGTGCTTCCTCTGCAGCCAGTTTTTCCTTTGAGATCTTCCAATTTTTGCTTGGAATCTCCAATCATCAACTTTTTTCCATTGATTTGATTAAGCAACACTACTTCTTGCAGCTCTAACTTCCTTTTAGATGCTTCATTGACTTCATCAATGATTTTGTCAGCTGTGGGATATTTGGACTCCAACAAAGCCAGCTTGCCCAAGATATGTTCAATATTTGCCGACTGAGTTCCAGCCCAGTCATCAGCTTTGAGCAAAAATTTCAGCTCGGTCAGCATATCCAAAAATACGGGTATCGATCAAGGCTACAATGGCAGCAGCAGAGAAGAAAGAAAGTGTGATGACCTGAATTTTCGTTATTTAATTTTAGTAATTAATAATTGACCAGTTGTACGAATTTTTGTTATTATGCTTTATTCGTGTGTCGTATGTGAAGTGGAATTGTTTCAGACAATTAGTTATTCGAAAAGTGTGGATTTAGGGGTTTTTCAAGGTTGACTTTTGATACATTGAGAATCTCCATTTTCAGAAACTTACTATTTTCATTTTGCAAGTTTCCCTTTCCGGAAACTCTGAAAACTCTCTGTTCTCTCTCCTCACCCGCGACTGACCCGACCCGGACCCAGTGTTCCGACCTGGCCGGCAATCCTTTTTCCGGCGACCTCTACCAGTGAAACTTTCCAGATCGACTCGTCTCCACCGTGCGCTCCTCCCTGTGGCATCCTCTAGCATCGATTCTCAGCGACGACGGTGCAGCAAAGCAGCAGAGTTTGGTGCAGTCGGACCAGATCGAAAATCCTTGCTCCGGTGACGCCGTGGCTTCAAACTTCCTGTTTTGAGTTCGTGGGAGCCTCCTCCATCGATCTTTGGTGGTTGTTTGGATCGATTCACATGGAAATTGGTTCAGCTCGTATTGAAAAGTGATTCACAGCTTGCGAGGTAGTTTTTGACCCTTTTCGCTTCGATTCTAACTTGATGCTAGTTATGAAAGTTGTCATGCATGCTGGGAAGAGGATTTATGATTTAGGAAGTTTTGTCAAATTTTGAGTTTTGGCCGGCGGCGATGCGCCACCTCCTGTGGTGGCGTTCTGGCGGTGTTCCGGCCATGTAAGGGACTATTTCTGGTATTGTATATCTTCTACTTGTCGATACAAGCATTTCAATATATAATATGTAATTTTTGGAGATCGTATGAATTTGTTATGATTTTTACGGTTTCGGACCGTTCGATTATTTGATCCGTGAGGATTCGAGCGCTCGATCAACTTGTGGTTTTGTCATATCGATCGTCGAGGTATTCTGGAGACTTTGGGAGGTCTCCATTGTGGTTTCGCCTCAGATTGGCGTTACTTTCAAGGTTGTTGTTCGATTTGGGGATTCGAACTTTAAATCACTTGGTGATTCATATACTAATTGGAGACCATTGGTCATTAGGTGCTTCTCAAGGTGATTTGGACGAGTTGTTGATGTAAGTGTTAGTTCGGTTCTGTATTGAAGACACAGCGGGAATTTCAAGGTGAGTAATCTCACAAGGTTCATTTACGAACGAAATTACCTTTATCATTTTAGAAGTTATTTAGTTAGCTGCAAACTATAGTTGGTATTAGTGGGCATTCATGAGTGGAATGACTACATATATATATATATATATATATATATATATATATATATATATATATATATTTACGTGAAATATATATGTATTTGTGGGTTTAGTTGATTATGAAAACAATATGCATGAATGGTGCTTTTTATTGTTTTGTGTTGTGGCTTTTCGGAAAACAAATGATTGTGAAATGATGATTTGTATTGTTTTGAAAAGCATTGAGATTTGTGTAACATTTGAGTTTTGCGGCTCCTTTAATGTTTTATTCCGAGGTACTGAGAAGTCCGAGGAATTAAGGTCAGATTGTGACCTTAGGCAGTATATCGAGTATTCACGTCTTTGACCGGACGAGTGGTTATGATTTCAGTTAGAGCTCTAGTCTGTCTGCCTGTGTAATTCATGGGGTAACAGTGCGAGGTTATATCTAACTCATGAATTTGTGTTTTAAGGAAACAAGGTGTGAGTTGCTTTCCTTATATACGATTTTTAGGAAATCAAGGTGTGAGTTGCTTTCCTTATATACAATTTTTAGGAAATCAAGGTGTGAGTTGCTTTCCTTATTTTGTGATTTGAATAGCTTATTTCGTGATTTGAATATGAAATCAAGGTGTGAGTTGCTTTCCTTAGTTTTGGTATGAGTTGATTTGTGGTGGTTTTGAGTTACTCATACGATCTTTCACAAGCTTACCGGGTTTGTTGTGTGGCAACCCGGTGCACTATTCAATGGTGTAGAGGTTAATCCTGCAGGTCAGGATAATCGTGGCTGAAGCTGAGGTAGCGTCTTTGCAGCTTTACGGTAGGAAGCCATTTTTGTGACTTTACCGTTGATAAGGACGTTCGTTGTGTAGTAAGCTCTGAGGAGCATTTATGTTTTATTTTGTGTTGATAATTTAATTTGTAAGCTTATGTAATATATGACTCTGTGGAGCGGGTCAATATTGACATAGTGGGTTTCAGGGCATCAATATGTACTTGGTTTAAAGGGAAAAAGTTTCAAGGTATTTTGTATTGATGGCTGAACCATCACGCATGTATAATTATGAGATTATATATCAATTTTTATTTGTGTTAAAAATCAGGGGCGTGACAGAAAGAAAAAAACAAATACCTCAGCAATGCCTGATTTCCGTCTAGATAGCACAAACACAATCAAAAGAGGTGACCTGCACAAAAGTTAGTGCTCATTTAAAAGCCTATCAATGTAGTAAGAATAAGTAGGGATCGTTCTCAACCGGGGATTAGGATCTTATTAATACCTGAAAAATAAAACGTTAGATGAAACAAAACTATATATTATTTACGATTTACATAAGGTAAGGGGATTTTTGGATTTTAATTTCTAATTTAACACTAATTATATACATGTGTTGACACCAAAACACAGAATCAAGATAGAATTATGAATGAAACGAATTTAGATCGAGTTAACCACTATTAACACGTTGGCAAGATTTCAAAGCATCAAATCACAAATCAAAATATGTCAAAGCAAGGAATCAATCAAGAACAAAGATGAACGCTTATAAAGTCTTTTTTACTTCCCTTAATTAAATTAACTAGATGAACGCACCATAGTTAACCATATTAAGCATGCAATCACTAGTGGTAGCTAATCACTAACAAAAACACAATCAACGCATGAAGCACATATGGAAGTTTGATCGATTCAAGCTAGGAACACAAGTTAGAACGCTAATCAAGCATGCAAGACTCATTGTTAATTTACCTAAGTATTTATAGGTTTTCCACTTTAATAATTAAGACCTAGAACTCTAGCACTTTAATATGGAACCAATTACATGCTCATCAATTAAAGTATGCATCCAAAGATCAATTAACACATAAAAGATGGGATTGAAGCTCGAAATTAACAATCATGCATAACAATATTAAAATCACAATTTTCTGTTTTGAAAACCTAAAACATGCTTCATAGTATTTGAAAACTACATATCTAAAATCAACACTTCATCCACCATAAAAATCGCAAATCATAGAACAATAAAACGAAACCCGAAATCAATATGAAAACCGAAATGGTTTTACAAAGTATCAAAACCGAAAACATAAAAGAGAGATTCATGGTTACACTTTTGAATTCTTCAAGGATGCATGAAGCTTCAAAGGTGGTGGAATGGAAGGTGGCTCACGGCAAGGATGCTTGAATGGAGATAAGGATGCTTCACGGTCTTGAACTTTGGAGATTATGAAGTTGCTGAAACTTTGGAGGATGAAGGGGACGAATTGTGGTGTTTGATTCTAAATTTTGTGGTGCATTAAACATCTTCACAAACCTCCCTATATATAGTGCACGGCAACCCTAGGGTTTCCTAGGATTTCTCTTCTTGATTGCATCATTCGGCCAATGAGAAAATTCCATAAGAATTGAAGAACAAGTCATCTTCTTCATTGCCGAAATCTTCCATTCATCTTCCCTCAATTTGGTCTTCATTCAACTCCTATGGAATAAAAAAACCTGAATCAATATTTATTCTCTTTATTTTCTTTTTCAAAAATCACACGAATTAGATTTTCTCCAAAACTCTCCCTTTTTGAACTCTTGCCGAAATATTTTCTTTATTCCCTTTATTTCTCACGGAAAAATCAATATTAATGGGCCAAGAATTCCTCCAAGACGTCAAGAAGGATCTACAGACTCATGTGCAAGTCACATGCTTCAATCTTTGGGCCAGGCTTCTCAATTGGTCATTTTCAAAGCCCATCTTCATTTATGTCGAAATTCTTGTGCATTCTAGAATATTCTTGAACAATCTTGAGTCATCTTCAAGCCACAACATCTCATAGTCTTCCCAGGTCTCTTAGTATCATCAGGACTTCTAGTGTGATCAGGTTTCCTAGTCCAACTGGGACATTTCCATTTTTCATTTCCGAACATCATTTTTCCGAGCTTACTCCTAGTTGACTTAGGATTCCTACTTCATTCAGGATTCCTTTTCCTGGGAAAACTTCATTTCTCAATTTCTTCTCATTTCTACACATATAACTCATTGTCTTCCATTTCTAGACTCAAAAGTACCTAAAAACACAAAATAAGTTAGAAATGATATTGTTAAGAGAATAACTAAGTAAAATGTAGAGAGATGCATTAAAAAAATAATCAATATTAGTCTCATCAAGAGGTTCCTCAACCCCAACAAAAGAGGGAGCACCAATCTTTCAATTGTAATTTCACGCATGTCTTAGATGACTAAACTTTTCATCATTGCGATATGCCCATCAACCCTATAAATTTACTCTGTATTAAGCAGAGATAAATAGAAGGCTGAGTGAAATGTATATATCTGATTCAGATTATATCACATTTTCATAAAAAAGCCACAAACAACAGAGTGAACCCTATCAAATGGTAAACCATTCTTACTTTTTGAATTGAGGGACTGAAATTGAAATCGAGAATACCAAGTTGCCCATCATCGTGAATACCAAGTTCCGTTTTCCAATCCATCTGAAATTGAATTAAGCAAAAGCAATATCAAAAACCCTATATCTGAAATCTAAAAGAATCAAAGATCCATTGAATTCTTTAAAGGTTTGTGTTGAATTGATTAAGAAAAAAATGAGACGAAGAATTAAACAAAAGAAGAGACATGGGAAAGTTTTACAATTTTACCTTGTGGAAGTGAACCAAAGCTAAATCAATTTCTGGGAATGGGTCTCTTTGTACAAAAAAAGAACGAGGAAAATAGCTGATGTAGAAAACAGAGAGAGGAACCCAAACTTTGAGATTCAAAATTGAATGTGTGTGAGAGAGAGATGGGGGGTGGGGAGGGAGGGAGGGAGGGAGGGAGAGAGAGAGAGAGGGGGGGGGGGGTGGGGAGGGAGAGAGAGAGAGAGGGGGTGGGGATGGAGGGAGAGAGAGAGAGCCCTTTAGATTCCCATTCGACTTGAAATACGAGGAAGTAGAGGAGGAGAGAGATGGAAGAAGAAAATGGAGATAAACAGAGGAGGAGAGAGACGGAAGAAGAAGAGGCAAAAAGAAAAAGAAAAGGAGAAAAATTAAATTACAGAAAAAGAGTTAGTGAAGGTATAATAGACATTTCGGAGTGTGAGGAATGCCGCATCAACAATTTAACGAAGATTTTGATGGAGAATTAATGGCAATGACCTATTGTGTGAAATTAGAGAGTTTAGAGTATCTGAGTGAAATTGAAAAGTGAGGGACTGAAACGTCGAAACCCTATAAGTATATGGAGTAAACATTATTTAATCCTAAGATTTAAAAGCATCTTTAGCATACTCTTATTTATGGGAAAAATTCACCAACGGTGTCTGGACACTTAGGGGACTTTCAGAATGATACCTGAACTTACAAAGTTATCAATGTGATACCTGGACTCATTTTTTCATATCAATGTGATACCTACGGCCAATTTCCGTAACGGCTCCGTGACGGAAGTTGGCTGTAGGTATCACATTGATACGAAAAAATGAGTCCAGGTATCACATTGATAACTTTGTAAGTTCAGGTATCATTCTGAAAGTCCTTAAGTGTCTAGACACCGTTGGTGAATTTTTCCCAATTTTGCACGTGAGTCACTTAATGAAGACAAAATGACCGATTTACCCTCAAATTCTTTCTTTCTTTTCTTTTCTTTTTTTCTTTATTCTTCTTTCTTTCTTTCTTCTTCTTCTTTTCTGGTTTCTTCTTCCCCTGATTTGAATCATCAAGATTCAAATCATCTTGCTCGTCCGATTCCCACCGCCGCTGCGTCTCAATCCACCTTCATGCACCACAGATGTTTCTGGTTCCCCCAACTTCAAATCCTATAGCAAATTGAAATTGTGCATTGAGGCTTCACCGCACACTCCGAGTTCATCCCCGCCGTCGTCGCCAATGACTTGACCACAACAACCTCCACCACCGCACAACAACGTCATCCTCCGCTGCTTCTCGATTGGGTTTGGGGATAATGACTGCTTCTTCTTCCACCGCTAGCGAAATCGTGGAGGCTCAAGGCCACATTCTAAGGGCCACCGGCCGGAAGGACAGCCACAGCAAGGTTTGCACCACCAAAGGCCCCAGGGATCGCAGTATCAGGCTCGTCGCCCACACCGCCATTCAATTCTACGACATGCAGGACCGGCTTGGATACGACCAGCCTAGCAAGGTCGTCTATTGGCCGCGCAGGACACGCAGAACGTGAGCCTCAATTTCTCGATGGTGGAGGCTCCGAGTCCTTTGTTTACTAATCGGCGAGGCACAATGGTGGGTAGCAGTGGAGTGGCGAAGCTGGTGAATAAGAACAGCTCGAATTTTCTGCAGGTGAGGATGGTGTTGAGGCCGAAGTTGTTAATCTTTGTCTGCCGAAAATTGCCTCTGATCGAAGTTGGGCTAGAGGCCGAAGTTGTCGGCTAAACCGATGAAGTTGCAGGTGAGGATGGTGTGGAGGTGGTGTTGCATGTCGGGAAGAAGGAGAGGATGGAGGGGTGTGATTGGAGCTGTGATTTGAGAGTGCAGGGCTGGCGGGGTCTGAGTTTCTGATCAATGGTGTATAAAAGGGGGTCGGAGGAGAGAACGAGAGTGGTGGTGGTCAAGTCATTGGCGGCGGGGATGAACTCGGAGTGAACGGTGAAGCCTCAATCCAGAATTTCAATTTGCTATAGGATTTGAAGTTGGGGGAACCAGAAACATCTGTGGTGCATGAAGGTGGATTGAGACGCAGCGGCGGTGTTTGATCGGCGATCGGCGGTGGGAATCGGACGAGCAAGATGATTTGAATCTTGATGATTCAAATCAGGGGAAGAAGAAACCAGAAAAGAAGAAGAAAGAAAGAAAGAAAGAAAGAAGAATAAAGAAAAAAAGAAAAGAAAAGAAAAAAAGAATTTGAGGGTAAATCGGTCATTTTGTCTTCATTAAGTGACTCACGTGCAAAATTAGGAAAAATTCACCAACGGTATCTGGACACTTAGGGACTTTCAGAATGATACCTGAACTTACAAAGTTATCAATGTGATACCTGGACTCATTTTTTCGTATCAATGTGATACCTACGGCCAATTTCCGTCACGGAGCCGTTACGGAAATTGGTCATAGGTACGACATTGATACGAAAAAATGAGTCCAGGTATCACATTGATAACTTTGTAAGTTCAGGTATCATTCTGAAAGTCCCCTAAGTGTCCAGACACCGTTGATGAATTTTTCCCCTTATTTATCTTACTTCTTTTCTATTTTCGAGAGCATGTTTAGTTTTTTTATTAATTTTAACAGGTAAGTGGCTCTTAATTTTAACTTTTAGTTACTACGCTCATAAATATAGAGAATAGTGTTGTTCCTTAAAGACGGAGTGCAAATGATCATGTGCCAGATTGCAGTTGCAATTTTGGTAAGGTTGAAGTTCGGTGCGAGTGGAGTCGGATCACTGATGAAACGCGAATCTGATTTCCTCTTGTTCTTTTTTTTTTTTTGTACATTTCATTGCGAGCTTCTCATGGTCTTGGGGTCTGTTGGAGTGGTTGATGCCTAGTGAGATCTATCACCTAGAGATCCGATCAGCTGGATAAGCCATTAACGTGTCAGCTAACATGTTGTTCACTTCATCATTAAGCAAGCTTTCCTAACCATGCTTTGCTTCATGAAATTTGAGTTGTTCTTCTTCTTTGCTGGCTTTCTTATCATCCCATCTTCATCGCCTTCTTCATACCCGGGACCAAAATTGTTCCCATTGAAGAGATTAATAGCGTTGAAAGCACATTGGCTTTGGGGCAAGTACATCTCGGATGATGTCATCATTGATTTGACGGTACACACGATAAGGGCAAGCCTGTAGCTTGATTTATGGGGGATGCAACTGTAATGAAAAAGGCTTTTTTTTTTTTGCAACAAGGCCCCATGTTTCACCCCCAAAATTTATATTCATCCATCAGTAGTGCATTCACTTGCTTTGTCTAGATTACTTTTCCCATAACTGCGAGGTTTTTTTTTTATCAATCACCGATAAATTCACAAGTAGTTTGTTAAAATCCAATTATTTTAGCTGAATAATTAGGAATGTGGACAGATCATGATAATGACATAAAATTAATTATCCCTAGAAGTTTCTCCCTTTATACATGTAGACATATGGAGGTTTTCATTTTCTTTTTAAAGAAGAGACTTAGAGGGGTGTAGTCATTTAAGAGTCTACAAGATTTTTTTGAATTTTGAAAGTCTATGGGTATTCAATTGAGATTTTAAACAATCCTTTAAAATCTTGATGTATTCAATTAAGATTTAAAATTATCCATTCAAATCTGCAGATATTCAAAAGTATACGGATTTTTAAGGATTTCATTTAATGCTGGATTTTAGATGATTTTATAGTGCTTTTTATACATATCAAAACTCAAAAACAATCCAACCACTTTCCAATAGATTTTGATGGATTCTTTCCCACTCAAAAAATGTGAAAAAAAAAAAAAAAAAAAAGGAAACAACTCTCAATAGTGACATTCACCCATTTTGTCTTAGACCTATCTTCTCACTATCCTCCTCTGCCTCTGCCTCTGCTCTCATCTAATAATTTTTTTATTTTTATCACTATAGCTCTGGAAGGCTTAATCCTTCTAGCTAATTAAGCTCGCTTTCAATGGTATTGTTAAGATGATACATACACACATGTTTCTTTTTTTTTGAATCAAACCTGAAGCCAGATGCCGATATATATATGGGTATATATACATATATTCATCTAAAACCAGAATAGGCTGTTACATACACACAAGTTGTAATTTAGATATGAAATAAATTATATGTCATTAGTTTACTACTTTATTTTTTGTGTAACATTTTGGTTGATTAATTTTCTCTTATTATTCATATATCATTATACATAACATAAAAAATGGTAGATTGTCATATATATATATATATATATACTTTTTTGTCATTGATATAGCATTATAGTTGGATCCATACTTCCATTGCTTTTAAAGAAGAAGAAGAAAAAAATTATCCTACCAAAAACATCATAAGGACTTGTAAAATCTAAACAAATACTAGTAAATCAATACATTAGAATCAATAGAAAATTACACACAAGTGTTATTTTAAAAGTTTAATTAGTTATAAGGCCACACAACTCTTTTTGTCTTCATAAGGCCACTTTCACCTTCAAATTATTTTGTCTCTGACAATTTTATCCTTCCACTTATCAAAACGTCAAAACCAACTGAATAGGATATCAGATCCATTCTCTTCAAAAAAAAAAAAAATCCATTGTTCTCTCTTTTCTCTCTCTCGCCGGCGATTCAACGTTCTCTCTCTCAGTCTCTCCGATGAGCTCGTTCGCTTCTCGCCATGGCTGTCATCCATGGCGTCACCGACGAAGAACATCTCCGACGTCAGAAGCTCTCCCTCGACGGCAACCGACGATTGCGCAGCGAAGCTCAGCGCTTGCCGGACGATCTCGACGAAGAGAAGCCTTGTTGCGGATCAGAGCGCAACGAGACGGCATCGTTTCACCACCTCCTCCTCTTTCTCCCGCGTTTTCTCTGATCTCGACGCCGATCCAAAGCAGATCTGATGTCGCCGGCCAAAATTGACCACTGCAGGTCAGAATTCGAAATTATCTATCTATTATGCCTCCGGCGAGGAGACCACCATAACAATCGCTCACCTTCGTCGGCACTCTCAGTCTTAGAGAAGAAAATGAGGTTCGTCTTCTTGGCTTCTTGCGTAGGCTAGGGTTTTAACTGAATTTAGAGATTCTAATTTGGATCTGGATATGATGGAATTGGAATTGACTAGGTGCATTTGATTCGGCTCTCTTCGAATGGAATTGAACTGGTATGCGATTATATGATGAGAAAATTGAAGCATGCCGGAGCCGGAGCTTTTCTTCTTTAACTGCTTCACAGATCTGGCTAAAATCCGGAATCCTCCAGTGGCGGCGACGACAACACGAACAGTTTCTTAAGGTTATGGCGGACCCGAGCCTCCTTGCTCTTCTCCGGCAAGCAACAAGCTCAATTTTTTTTTTTGGGAATAGTGATAGTATCTTTCTATGTTTAGTATCTTTTCAACATGATGTCAATAGCTTCTATTTTCATTTTCATTATTTCAAGTTAGCAGCTCCGTGTAATTGTTCTAGTGGCATTTCAATATAGTGATAGTAGCTTTATGTGTCTATGTTAGTATATTTTCAAGCTAATGTCAATAGCTTTTTTTTTTTTCCAAATTAGTAGCTCTCTGTAACTATTATAGTGGTTTTCCATCATAGTGATCGTAGCTTTCTGTACCTATGTTAGTAGCTCTCTATGTTAGTGAGAGTAGCTCTCTAATGTTAGCTAGTGAGAGTATCTCGTTGGTGTTGGTGACAGTCATTTTTGTTGTTGGTGAGAGTAGTTTTCTGGTGTTGGTGAGAGTAGCATTTGTTGCTGATGAGAGTAGCTTTTGGTATTGGTGACAGTATCTTTTGTTGGTGGGGATAATATATTTTCGTTTTGGGGAGCATAGGTTTTTTGGTAAGTAGTTTTTGTAGTTGGTGATAGTAGTTTTTGTTATCTAGCCAGAGGTTGCCGGAAATCTCACCAGAGTAGCTTTTGTTGCTAGTGACAGTAGCTTTTGTTGCTAGTGATAGTAGCTTTTGTGACCTCGCCGGAGGTTGCCGGGAATCTCATCATAGTAGCTTTTGTTGCTAGCCACAGTAGCTTTTGGTGTTAGTGACAGTAGCTTTTGTGGTTGCCGGAGTTCGCCAGAAGTTGGCCGGAGGTCTGCCGGAGACCCGCCGGAAGTTGGTCGGAGGTCGGCCGGAGACCTGCCGAAGTTGACCGGAGACCTCGCCGGAGAGGAGAGAGAGAGTGATTGTTGATTTTGTCCTCTAGTGGCATTTATGTAAATATGTTGATTTTTAATATCCAAAATATAACACCTTTTTAAATCTAGTGGCCTTATGAAGGAAAAAACTAGTTTGTGGCCTTATGGCTAAAAAAACATTTAAAGATGCACTTATATGTAATTAACTCTAGAATCAATCAGAGTCCATATAGAATTTAAACAATCTGTGGATTAAGTAAATCCATGGATTATAAAAACTCAAACAAAATCTTTTAAAATCTGAATTGAATACACCCCCCTTAAAAATAGAGAACATAAGAAACCCATACTTTAGGCATATCATCCGGAACACTATTGACTATCCTACTTATGACTGCATTATTTATGATCCCGAGAGTGCGAGGTTAATGCGGGGGTAGAGCGCTAGTTACGCTAGCTCTATCCCAAAACCTTGTTAGGAATCTACCTCTCATATATCACTTGAAAACTTCATTGCCTCGTGCATATATAGAGGCGATCGGACAATGCAAAGATAATAGAAACAAAGTGAAAAATAGTTATCTTTTCTCCAGTGAGCTTTGACACTTTTGAGCTAAATAAAAATAAATGCTTTAGTTAAGAAAGATGGCAGGAGGTGGGTTTAGTATTGAGGATGGAGCTAAGAACTATGAAGGAAGAGTCACCCTATTTGTAGTCTTCGCCTGTATAGTGGCTGCCTCGGGTGGTCTCCTTTTCGGATATGACATTGGAATCTCAGGAGGAGTGACTTCGATGGACACATTCTTGATCAAATTCTTCCCAGAAGTGATGAAGAAAATGAAGAATGAGTCTGGTGATGGAAATAATATGTATTGCAAATTTGAGAGCCAAATCCTAACGTTGTTCACCTCTTCCCTCTACCTTTCAGCGTTGGTTGCTTGACTTGCTTCCATCTTTGCTTCGAAAGTAACCAAAAGATTTGGTCGAAAAATCTCCATGTTTGTGGCAGGCGTTGTTTTTCTTCTAGGTGCTATTCTAAATGGTATTGCCAACAACATTGTTCTTCTAATCATAGGTCGTCTATTACTTGGTGTTGGTGTTGGTTTTGCTAATCAGGTACGTCATATATTATATGCATCTAACTCCTGTATGTTTTTGTTAGAAATAACTATAAACAATTTTTCTTCATGGTGCTCGAAAATAGAGAAAAATTCTTCAATATATGAATTCTAAAAGCAATAATTCATGCATGATGGTGTCTCAGTTCTTCAAGAGAGAGAAGTAATTATTCTTCATAGGAAAATTTGGTATGTAGGCTATTCCTGTTTATCTATCCGAAATGGCTCCGGCAAAAATCAGAGGAGCACTTAACATTGGCTTCTCAATGGCTATTACCCTTGGTATTCTAGTGGCCAATCTTGTGAACTACGGCACTTCTAAGATCAAAGGTGGATATGGGTGGAGAGTTTCTTTGGCTCTTGCTGGTGTCCCCGCATTGATGATGATTGTAGGTGCAATCTTTTTACCCGATACTCCGAATTCCATCCTAGAGAGAGGCCACCCTGAGAAGGCCAAAAAAATGTTACAAAAGATTCGTGGCACTGAAAACGTTGACGAGGAGTTCCTCGACCTTATTGATGCAAGTGAGGCTTCAAAGAAAGTGGAGCATGCATGGAAGAACATCACACAACCGAGATATAGGCCCCAACTTGTCATTTGCTGTCTCATTCCATTCTTCCAGCAGCTTACCGGCATCAATGTGATCATGTTTTATGCACCAGTTCTTTTTAAGACTTTAGGCATGGGAGATGATGCTTCCCTCATCTCTGCTGTTATCACCGGCTGTGTCAATGTCATCGCTACCTTCATCTCAGTAATGACCGTTGATAGGTTTGGAAGACGGGTATTGTTCCTTGAAGGTGGTGTGCAAATGATCCTTTGTCAGGTACTAGAAATCGCTTAATGATTTAGATTTACCACGTTTTCAAAAAATTCCTATACTTTTTGTTTGACATATATGCATTCTAGATTGGTGTTGCAGTCATAATTGGGTTGAAGTATGGTGTGAGTGGAGTAGGATCATTGACAAAAGGCGAAGCTGATATCGTTCTCGTCTTTATCTGCATATACGTCGCCGGTTTTGCATGGTCTTGGGGAGCACTGGGGTGGTTGGTGCCTAGTGAGATCTGTTCTCTAGAGATACGATCGGCTGGACAAGCCATCAACGTTTCCGTTAACATGCTATTCACTTTTATCATTGACCAATGTTTTCTCTCCATGCTTTGCCACATGAAATTTGGTCTCTTCATCTTCTTTGCTGCCTTCGTCACTATTATGTCCATTTTCATTGCCCTCTTCATGCCTGAGACGAAGAGTGTTCCCATTGAAGAGATTAATACAGTGTGGAAAGCACATTGGTTTTGGGGCAAGTACATCCCCGATGACGCTGTTATTGATGGTACGCACGGGAGGGCTGTAGTATGATATGTAAAAGACTAAAAGCAATGAAATAATGACTCCAATGCTGCATCATCATCTCACTTTATATTTTGTAATTTACTTTTCTAACATATTTGGTCCCAAGGTAAGAAATATCTAGTTACACCAAAAGGCACCATCAATACGCCCAAAACCACGCCTCACTTCTCTTTAATGAATACATTACTGTCAGTAGTCGAAAGGTGTGACAAAAAAAATAGACATTCCTTTGAGAATCTAGTGACAAAAAATCGAGATTTGATAAAGTCAAGTTTAGAATAGTAAACATCGATTCATATTACCGAAAAAGTTTTGCCAACCTGCTACAAGTTTCCTTGTATAATCCAACACTTCAATTAATAACCCAGCAAAAATAAGACTCATGACAAAATAAGGTATTTTTTATTTTCCAGATTAAATGCAGCAAGAGTGTTTTTAGTATGTATTTGTTCATTTATATATGTATGTGTCTTTTATTGGAAAATTGCACCATTTGAATAGTAGACAGCAGGACTTTGCCTCCGAATAGTCTAGGAGAATATCAATTTTCAGATAGAGAAATTTTATTTACACAATACTTTTTTTTTATCGCAAAGGTCAGCTCTTTATTGAAATTTAACAAACAGCAAATGAATCAAATACAAGCCTAATCCAAAAAGTCTGGTGTATGGAAACCCTAGCACTATGTTTGATCTCAAGGAAGACCACCGCTCGCCGTCCTTGACCATCCCGCCATTGCCATTGGTGCCGCCGTCGCAAGAGAAAGAAGAAGGCCCACAGACTCCGGCCCCTCATCACGATGGACGCCACCAGCCAAGCCACTGTCATGTAAGAGCTAGGGCTGTCAATGGATCTTGTCGGGTCTGGTTAGTGTCAGGTCAAGGTATTTATCGTGTCACAAGAAACAAACCAAAACCCAACCCATTTATTAATCATATCCAAAATTTAAACCCAGCCCAACCTATTTATTAAACGGGTTACTTGTTTCTAACTTGCTTAACTCATTTAATAAATATATAGGTTGTGTTAGTGTTGGATGATATCACTCATTTAAGAGTCAACATTGCGACCCATTAACTAAAAAAAAATGCATAAATTGATTAAATTCACTAGAGAATTTATAGTGTTAATGATGAAGTGGTAACCCTAGTTTAAAGTGAGAAAAAGACTTTCTCCTTTATATACATAAAATATTACTTTTTTTTTTAAATGAGTCGTCTACGCAAGTTATATATAATATATAACCCGACTCATCTAATAAATGGGTTATACCGGTTCACTTTGTGTTGGCGGGTGGACCTGCGGCCGACCCATTTTTTACTTGTGCAGGTTCAACCCACTTTCCTTCCTGCTTGTTTCAAGTTGTGTCGGAATTGTCAGCCTTAGCAAGAGCTACAGAACTTATCCCATCCTTCCATGGCCACTTAACCAAGCACAACCCCTGCGCCATAATCCCGAGCCTCCACACCCTACAATCAGCCACTCTAGATAACTTAAAAAACCGATCCATAAAAAAAACAGATTTGGACACCAACCACCACCACCAATCACCCCCATTATAGGTAGCCTTCCACCCAAGATACACGCCATGCCATATCAGGCCTTGGGTCAAACCCCCACCGCCAGTGTTCACCACTCGAACCCCGTGGGCCACCCAAACATCTACACCCCCACCATCATCAAGTCAAGTAAGGGAAAAAGGTAGGCCAAGACTGACAAGCAAGGAGTACCGTTGGAGAAGTCCATCGTCACCACCAAGATTTAGACAACAAAGGAGGGAGGAGCCCACACTTGCAGATCAAAGGTACATTGCCACTAGTCGTCGTAGGGGGAGACATACGAAAACACTCTCTCGTAAGAGGTAGAGGGTTAGTCATTGTTTATCCACACAATACTTAATAGGGAAAATGTCTATTTACCCAAAATTGAGCTACACAAACCCCACTTACCCAAGCATCTAATAAGATTTCCCACTTACCCAACAAATTACATATTTTTTGCCCTAATACCCAATTAAGTATTTTTTATTATTATTTTTTGTATATTTTTGATACAATTTTGCCCTCCCTCTCTAAGTCAACGGAGACTTCACGGGACTCCGGTCACAGGTCGCCTGACTCCCGTCACCGTCGCCGGAATCCGGGCACCGATCGCGGGACTCTTGTCAAAGATAGCCGGAATCCCGCCATCGGTCGCCGGATGTCCCTAAATAGGTCGTTAGAGATCTCATAGATCACCAAAGAATATTATTGCCCCCCAATAAACCCCAATAAAAAGTTTTACCCCCCAATAAAAAGTTTATTGCCCCAATTAAATGTTTACTGCCCCCCAATAAAATGTTTATTACCTCGCAATAAAATGTTTATTGCTAATATATTTATTGCCTCCCAATAAAATGTTCATTGCCCTAACAAAATAATTATATCAGTTAATCATTAGTACATTCAGTCACGAATCTACAAAATCTACAATAGATGCTATTCTAGTACATAACTGGAATTAAAACATCTTTTCTGCATATTTTCTCATACTAGACAACCTGTGGCATGTAGTCTGCCCAAAAAAAAAAAAGACAACTTGTGGTCGCTGCCCACCATGCTGAAGCTGATGAGGTGGCTTTCCTCGTCCAGCACGTCCAGCATTTCCTTGCTGCTGTTGCCCGGAAGCCTCGAGATGACCTGGACCTCGCGAAGCTTGCCGACATCGCCTGCCCTGACGATGACGTGGCAGCTCTTGACGAAGTGCTTATATGCTTGGCCGGGGGTTGTCGAGCGCCGAACCGGACTACCGACCACATAGTGGAGACGGGAGCAACGATCTTCTGCGTCACGGGAAGCGACAGCGGGGGGCGCTGCTTCTTGATCATCATCCCCAACCGAGATCTCCAATCGCCATCCATTTCTCGTTAAGCGGAGATGGTGCAGGGACGCCGAGATCTTCATCCCCAACCGCCTCGCCAATCGCCGCCAATTCCTCGTCCGGCAGAGATCGATGGTGGTTGGTGTCCACTGGTTGTGACTCGCTGAGTCGACTCGGTCGAGGAAGGAAGGAAGGAAAGGAGAGAGAGAGAGAGAGAGAGAGTCTGAGAGGAGTGTAGTTTGTTAATTAAAATGAGGGTAAAACTGTCATTGATATTTAAATTGGGTAAATGGGATTAAAAACTTCTTAGTGGAGTAAGTGGTTTTTTAGGCTCAAATTGTGTAAATGGTCAATATTCCTACTTAATACGCACACTCCTTTCTTTAATATACCATCTATTTGATTTATTATTCTATTATTTTATTAAATATACCACTCAAACTACATAAACTACTAGCAAATTTAATACAAATTAATATCAAAATCATCTGAGTTTTTTCTATCGAGCTAAAATTTATCATAATCACTAAATTATAAATATATATATATATCATAATGAAATTAAATGCGTTTATCAGAATAGTCATAATAGTCTTTGTATTTTCTTTCAGTTAATTACCATGAAATAACCAACATACACATAGTAATGTAAAAAAAAAAACATGTATAAACATAGTTATTTTGTAATGTAAAATTGCCAGTAGTTAAGTTTGCAGAAGATTATCAAGAACATAAGAAGAAGTTTTGATCAGGGTTAATAACAACATGATTTTCTATTTTCTCTCTAATAGTTATCATAAAATAATATCTACAATTATAAACATTTTGTAATGTAGGATTGCTGGCGGTCAAACTTGCAGAACAAGATTTCGATTAGGATTCTTATCGAGATGGTTTGTATTAATTCTCTCCATTGAAACAATATAAGCAATCGATCATAATGATTTTGTAATGCAGAGTTGTTTGTAGTCAAACTTTACTAGGTTAAAGTTGAGCACAAGACCTTTTAATTTACTAATTAACAAATTGAAAACAAAAGTCCTGCAAGACAAAATTTAAGTATAATGGCAAACCCTAATCTCTCTCTAGAGGCCCTCCTCTTTGTGCTTACTCTAACGTTGCTCCCTTGTGGCGGCGACAAGTACAGCGATACCGACCGCGATGAAACTTCAGGGGTTGGTGAATCTCTATACCGACCGCCCATCACGACCTTGGCCTTGATATCAAGCCAAACAACAGAGGTTTCAAAAGGTGCTTGGCAGAGAGTCAGTTCTCTGTGGCTAGTGTCAGCGCTGTAGTGGCTATGTATGGTGCAGGCGTCATCTATGGTGGCCTGCGTTGCTAGGGCAACATGGACAAAGATGACAGTAGTTACATGCTGCATCGAATGGTTTTTCTGCAGATTCCGGATATGGATTTTTGGAATTTGGGCTGCTCTGGTGTTGCACGGCGGTGACAGGCTTCTAGTTTGGTGTTGGCTTGAAGGTCGGCTTTGCTGGGTCGGCAATGGAAAGACATACTTGATGCAATCGGCGCGGGATTTGCAAAAGAGGCCGACGCTTGTTGCATGAGGTTGTATTGGGTACCCAAAGAGGATTGGGTGTCCAGATCAGATGTGGCCAATGTTTTGGGCTTACTTGGGGCCCAAATTAAGAACCTTTGGTTGGGCTTGTTGCCAAAGAAGAAGCAAGAGATTACTGCTAATAATGTGTTTAAAATTTCTAGCCCTAGCTTGAAGGGAAGGAAAAAAAATGTAGGTTTGCGTGGTGCTATGCCTTTTTACTATATCTTAAAATCTCCATAGTTATAGGCGTAGTGAGCGTTTAGTTCGAATATAGGTGGTCTATCCCTATGTATCACAATAGTTCTCCTACTACAATTTTTTGATCTGTCTAGTTGAAGATAGCAGAATGATTTTTTTTTTTGAATGAATGGTAATTCCATTGATAATAGCGCATGCCAAGAAGGTCATTACATACTCACCCGCTGACACATAACAATGGCCAGATCAAGGTTTCGTGGAGGAGCCACAGTAGTACATAGGATAGACCAACTATATTCGAACTAATCGCTCACTTTAAAAGCGAGCCTAAACGCTATGGAAACATAGCGAATAGACAAGCCAAACTACACTCGGTAGGTTTCTAATACAAGAAACTTATTGTAATTAGACAAAAGCTAAAAACATAGGTTTGGGCCAAGAGCCTAAACCCCAGCCCAAAATAGCAATGGACTAGGGCAAAACCCCAGCCCAACAGTTAGCGGCCCAATAGGAAGTCCACCAAGAAAAACTTGCTTCAGGCCCATCACGCTGGTTCGGGCCAGTCCACCTTGCCTCCCACCATCCCTTCGGACCTCCACCGACCGGACCTCGCTCCGGCTGACCCACATCGCCCGACCAGCGTCGCCCTGTTCGCCTTGCCTCCAAGCCGTCCCAAGTCAACTCCGCCACGAGATGCATCCAGCACAGAAAAACCAACGCTGTTCCAGGCCCGTGACCGTACCCCACCGTCGAATCGAAATCCAGGGCACCCCATCGAACACTATCACAGCGAGGATCGACGACCGGATCCGTAAAGCCACGAACACCCCATTGAACAAACCCAGCCGAACTGGTGACAAAACCCGAGCAAATTCCCTCCGACAATCCCATTGAGCATTTAGACCTCCCGTCCGGCAGCAAACCCATGGTGGCGGTGAGGCTGGAGACCCCCCGGCGACCGGGCGCCGCCGGACGAGAATATTTTCAAGGTTCTGAAGCCTCCTTAGGGTTTCCTCAGAGAGAGATCCGTCCGTTCTCTTCTTGCTTTGCTTAGGATAGCAGAAGGATATGTAATGGTCATCAATAAGAAAATGCCAAGAACTATTCTTTTTTTTTTAAATTTTTTTCTATTTTAGCTGTGCAAAAAAAAAAACGAAGAAATCATTTGTTTTTTAATGTTTTTTTTTTTCTGTATTTTTTTGTATCACATGATTAATTATTTAAATATTTTTAGTTTTTTTTTTAACTGCTAGATTTTTTTTTTTTTTGCAAATATAATAGATTGACTTAGATTTAGGTCATAAATCATAAGAGTAGGGCTGTCAATTCCGACATGACCCGATAACACGACTCGAAACCCGCACGAAATAAAGCTGGTTGAACCCGCACGATTAAAAAGCGGGTCAACCGTGGGTCAACCCGCCATGACCCATTTAATAAATGGGTCAGCCACGGGTCAACCCGCCAACACGAAGTGAACCCGTATAACCCAATTATGCTGTACTTGTTCTTGAAATTTTGGACGTTGGGAGTATTTGATCATAGGATTAAACAATTTGAAATATTTTGCATTATAATTATTGGATTTAATTATATATAATTATTTATATTATTCGTCTTGTGGAGTTTTTTGTGAATTTAATCAATTTATGCATTTTTTTAGTTAAATTAGTCGTATTGTTAACCTTTAAATGAGTCATTTTGTCTAACACTACACGACCTATTTATTAAATGGGTTAAGCGGGTTGGAAACGGCCCTACATAAGAGGATTTATTTTGTTTTCCCTCACCAATATGCATTCAACATATATATCATACATTTTTATGTGAAATAATCTTAATCATTTTTTAATTCGTATTAAATATATATGAATGCTTTAATGAGTATATGTAGTGAAATTGGAAAATGAAAATAGATAAGGAAAATAATAAGAAATACAATATAATATTATTGAATTGGAAAGTCTACATAAAATAAATATAATATTTTTTGGTATAATTATTGTCCTTAATAGTCATTTTATAGTAGGTTATATATGTCATTTAATAATTCATAATAGAGTGAGGTCAAGTGAGCAGATTTGGAGGTCCCAATAGAAACTCGCTTATAAAAATCTTTCAAATTAGGTTTATAACAAAATTAAAAGATATTAAATATATTCTAATTATATTTATAAAAATTCTGATTTTAAAAATAAAAAAAGGGTGGGGCTATTGTCACCATACCATTTTCTTAGTTCACTCTACAAACATTTGAATTATTGAAAGACTATATTACCCAAGTGCAAAATAACTAATAAGTACCCTAATTTTCTAAAATTCAAATCTGTAAGGAAAACTAAATACATAACTAATTTATTTTTTTTAAAGGGGTTTGGAACCCAGCCTAGGTAGGAGATTCAAACTCCACGTCCAATTCCATTATTATATTAATATTTTGCAACGAGGGTGGGGTGGGGTGGGGGGATGGGAACATAAAACATGTACCCTATGCTACAGAAAAAAAAAAATTATCCAATCCATCAATACTAGCAGGAGTCTCATTTAACCACAAATCATCCAATCCATCAATACTAGCAAGGTGTGTACGCCTATGTGTAACACTATTTGCTTCACTGTAAATATGACGAATTCTACATAACTGAAAAGCAGAAAGGTAAAACTTTACAATCATCTAAAACTCGACTTAATTACCTCCGAATAGTTCTCCTCCTCACTATTGAGTGCAGCAATCAGAAGGGCAGAATCGCTCTCAATGTTAATTTCCGTACAACATTGGTGAATACCAAGAAGAAGACCAGCTCTACACCCCTTGGCCTCCATATTGACAACCGAGTGTGCATGTAGAAAAAGCCTTGTCATAGTTGCTATACCCGTGCCCAACTCATCTCTGACCATCACCCCAATGCCTCCAATCCCAGAATCAGCTCTATAAGCACCATCCACATTGATTTTTAGTCTATCCCAAGGTGGACACTCCCACTTCGCCTGCGGTCTCTTCTTTTTCCGAGTCGCTTTCGGATGATACAGTTGAAACTCTTTGACCCTGTGCTTGTAGGCAATCATGTGCATGGGCTAGAAATTATGCCCCTTCCAAATTATGTCATTCCATTCACACCAAATCATCCATAAGGCCATGCAGAAAAGTCAAACTGCTCCACATTTAAATAATCAACCATGTCAAAAAACCAAGCTTTCAAATCAACTGCAGCTGCATCCTTGGGTTTTAAATTCAACGGTCCCAGATTCCGATCCAAAAACATTGGATAGCTATGCAATCTTTAAAAATGTGTTTTGTCGATTCCACCGAGGTAGAACAAAAGACACAACAATCATCAGGTAAAGGTACCTTACGTGTAAGAAGAGATGCTCTAGTTGGAAGAGCCCCATGCAGAAGGCGCCAAATGAAAACCTTCACTTTATGAGGACGCTGTGGCCTTCCAAATAGCATTCTAGTACTGCCTTAAAAGACCGCCAAAGCTGCTAGCTAGATGACGAAGAAGCTCGCTCCTCGCACTTAAAGGAATTTAGATAAACATGGTAGCCACTTTGGACCTTGTAAATCCCTTTGCTATCATAATGCCACATCATTCTATCATGCCCAGACCTGAGACTCAAGGGAATAACAGCTATTCTATCAACCTCCTATTGTGTAACAAGTTCCTGTAACACATCAATCAGCCACTTCCTCACCTGATCCTCATCTATAACATCAACCACGACTCAATCTTCCTTACCTTCCATGATAGGAGAGAAAGGCTTAAAAGATCCAGGAATGGGTATTACGCAAGGATTTTGGAAGCTCAAAACAACTCATCACATACGAAGGGATAGCTTGTGCCACCGCTTTGATCAACTACCTGCAATGGAAAACGTCTTCTCCCTCCACCCTTGAGTACGAATTCTAATTTTTTCATTCAAATACTCAAAAGCCTCCTCCTTGGAATAGCTAACCTCTGTGGGCAAACCAAGGTACTTATCATGTTTTTCCACCCTTGTTACCCCAAGCAAGGTAGCCAAATCTTCTTGCAAATCCAATGCCACATTTTTTCTAAAAGAGATTTGGCTCTTGGTTAGGTTTATCTACTGTCCCGACACAAGCTCATAATCATGGAGAATACCTTTCAAGACTAGTGTGCTGCAGAGTCTCTCTGGATTATGAATATGATCTTGTACAGCATCAGGTTGTGTTTAGATGTAAAGAATTGCGTTTGAATTTGAAATCTTCAATCCTTTATTGCGAGCAAATAGTTGCTTTGGAATTGGACCCTTCATTTTCAATTCAATTCGTAATGTAATCACTGACCAGAGGAAGAAGATTCTCGAATTCTTAGTCATTTTTTCGGTTGTTGATTTGTAGGGAAAGCTCTTTAATTGCTTAGCTCTGGGAGCTAAGGGAGTGTTTGTGACAGTCGTTGATTTCTCTGAAGAAAGAGGGAAGGAAGTTGCGTCACTTGTTCAGAAAGAGAATGCCAAGTTCCATAGCAATTTGAAATTTCCATCTGCCATTTTTATCAAATGCGACGTGACGGATACAGGTACGTAGTTCAGTAGTTGCACTGTTAAAACATAATTGATTGATAATTGCTAGGAATGAGTGGACTACTTGGAGTTGAACGTACAGTTGTGATGTATTTCGTCTTGAACTGCTTTCATTTATAAGTTTTGGCGTAAATATATTCCGGCAGTCATTAATTTGGAGTCAGATGGTACCTCTCAGACAATTAAATTATGGTTTATTTCGTGAACAGGAGATATGATTGCTGCATTTGATGAGCATGTAGCGACATTAATTTGGAGGTTTGGATATCTGTATTAACAGTGCAGGCATTGGTACGTACTTCCATTCCATTCTACAAGGATCAAACTGATGGCACTCATACATGGAGACGAACGGTGAATGTGAATCTGATTGCAATTATTGATTGCACTCGCCTCGCGGTATGCTTTGGGCTTTCACTAGCTTTTGCAAGCATACTTCCTATCAGTAAATCCGAGCTATATGTTAATTAACTTGTCTTTGGTTAATTAATCCGAGCTATATGCTTTGGGCTTTCACTGGCCAAGGATGCTTAATGGGCTCTGGAGTTGAATTACCATTTTGGATGTTCTTGGGCCTACAAATTGGGGCTGGGGTGTTTTCCCTAGGCCCATCTATATGTTTTTAGTTTATCTATTTACAATAATTCCTTGTATTAGGAAACTAGGCATTTTTATGCTCTATGTCTCTCTAGCGTCTCTGGAGTAGTACTGAAGGAGGTTATCCGCTATTTCTACGTCTTAGAATGTATAATGAGTAGGACTATATGTATGTACCACCTGTGGGTACTACCACTAGCTTCTTGTCTGTCTATCAGCGGAAGGGTATGTAACGGCCTATTATGACTTGTGAGGAATATAAATGTTGAATTTCATTCAAAAAAAAAAAACTTGTCTTTGGTTTTCCCAAAAAGTATAAAACATCTATTAATTAATTCCCATGCTAAAAAAAGTTTCGTCCAACGTGTTGTCCATGAATATATACTTATTTCGTTTGATTGACTATAATTGGAGTATGAGGCTTACTTATAGGAAAAGACAGAGCCGCCTCCCTCTTCTGCTAGGGTTAGGGTTTTGCGGTGTTTCTGTGCAATTTTCAACGATGACATCTGTTGATGCCATGGCTGCTCGGCTTGCATCTTCTCTTGCAATTGCGGAGGGGAGGAAGCAGGTCGATCTGCGACCTACACTAGGGAAGGGTCTGCGTCAGGCAGACGTGTTTTTGGTGGGAAAACTTCTCACTGCTCGGGAATACAAGGTTCGTTCGTTCCTGGGGATGTTTCGCAATGCATGGAGAGTGAATGGATCACTACGGGTTGAAGAAGCAGAAGGGTAGAGAGTTCTCTTCACTCTGTCTGATGCAACTGATAGAGATCAAATCTGGAGGGGAGCCCCGTGGGGTTATAACCATGCACCGGTTGCCCTAGCCTATTATGATGGCGTTGCTCCCATTGAATCTGTCTCTTTTGTGACGTCGTCGTACTGGATAACTCTGCAGGGCATCCCTCCTGCCTTCCGATCTGAGAGGGTGATGACTATGATTGGATTCACCCTTGGTGATTTCAAGAAGATTGATAAACAAGCCAAGAAAGTAGGCAATCTGCGTATCAGGGTGGAGATACCTTTCAATAGACCACTGTCCTTCAAACGTTGGAATTGGGTGGAGGATGAGGTTGAGTTTCTCTGCAAATTCAGGTATGATAAACTCTTTGGTAGATGCTCGGTTTGTGGTTTTGTTACCCATGTAGGATTACCATTTTCTGGGCCTCCTTTGGAGGAAGATGCTGAAGTCGAACACACAGTGTTGGGTGCGGCATCGGTGGCTAATCCAACTGCACCAGAGAGGCAGCTTATTGGGGTCAATAATTTGGCCTCTAGTTCGGCATCAACTAGTAGGGTGAATGCAAGCACTCGAGCTAGGGTTTCTATGGCAGGTCAGGGGGTTGTATTCCGTGCTGTGGCCCCTAATCAAATGCCGGAACGTTTGCTCCACAATCCGGCAATGATGTTACAACGTCCCCGGCGTCAGGCAAATATACGGGAGCTGCCTGAGATGATGACTGTCCCTGAGACTGTAACAGGGAAGAGGAGAAGTAGGGAGGAGTATATTATCACTCTCTCTCCCAAGAAATTGAAATTGAGCCTAGCTGTTGGCAAAAGAAACCTGAATTTGGAACCGGAAAATTTAGGATTGGTGCCTGTGTTGCAGTATGAGGAGCAGCCCTTTCAGATGAAGAGAAAGAGGGGTAGACCTGCAGGTAGTAGAAACAAGCTACTATATGGTGAAAAGAAGAAAGCAAATCAGGGTGATGAGGTTAGGGCAACCAAGAAAAAACTATTACCAAAGCTTGACAAGGCAGATGTCTTTCTAGGCTCCAACTCGAAAGGGAAGGAGTTGGCTCTTTACTAATTCATTTGTTTTCCTTCTTCAAGCCTATGTGAGGGTGGTGAAGCTTCTATATGTCTTCTATGACGTTTCTAATAAGTGTTTGTACCACAATTGCGTGCCTGGCAAGCAAGGGTTAGTTGAATATTTCTTCCGTAGAAGGCGAGGTTTAATAACTTTTGTATAGGCTTGCTATTTAGCGAGCGTACCAGAGACTTTAGTAGTTTGCTATGGCTTGGATAGGGTAGTCTTTTATTTTGGCTTTCTTATGTAAGCTTTGTAGACTATAGTCATTTGGTTGTTGATCTAATGAATTTCAACTTCTATTAAAAAAAATGAGGCTTACTTATGCGCGCTTTTATGCAGCTGTGGTCGTTAAACATAAGAGAGAAAAAAAAAATGCAGGATGTTTCTGAACTAATATTCTTTTCTTTCCAAAACTAAAGGTATGTAGTAGCGATTTTTACATTGCATCCAAGTTTCCTAAAAGAGGATTATTTGATGATTTATGAAGGTCCTTGTGCCGAACAATACAGTTTCAGCTCTCCTTTATATTTATTCTACCATGATGTACGTTCTCTTTTGTTTGGCCGTTTGCGAGTAGTTTGACTAAAATATCGAATATCGAGGAAATATCGATAGTCCAAAAAATGGAAATTTCGATGAAAATATCGAGGAAATTTCGATCCAAGTAAATTTAAAAAAAAAATGATGGAAATTTAGAAAGTAACATGGAAATCATTAATGAATTTTCATTAAATGTTTACATGATCAGTTATCTATAATATTTCAAAAAAAGTGTTTGATGAACTTAATTGTATAATGATTGTAGTAATTTAGAGTATAATAAGATACACTGAAATGACAAAGATATGAAATTCTACATGAGAATTCTCAAAAATGATTTAAATAGGAGATAAGGAGAGTTTTTATTTTTTGATTGAAAGAGATTAGGAGAGTTAATTATTAATTATAATAATATTTTACAATTAAATACATATGTTAAAAAAAAAAAAACCGGTCTTCAAATAAATAGAAAAAGAAGTAGAAAATGGTCCGTTGAAATATATAGAAAAGTTTTTTTTTTTTTAATAGAGCCAAATGTTTACTAGTTAGCAAATTAGATAATTAGAAGATTTATAAGCATGGAGGGAAAAGATACAAAGAGCAATACATGACCCTATAAATTTTTAAAGTTTTTCTCTTTAGATGTTATCAGTTTAGTCGGATTGGATAAGAACAAGGGTTAGTTTTCATGAGCCACATATCGCGAGAGGTGGCGATAATCTCGGAATATCTCGAAAATTTTGAATATTTCCAGAAATATCGTGAAAATTTCGAATATTTTCGGAAATATCGCAAAATTTTAAAAATTTCTCCCGATATTCTCTTGGTAAGTCAAAGATATATCGAGACCATAAAAAAACGGAAATATCGCTGAAATTTCGAGGATATTATCGATTTTTCAGTCCTTGGTGAATATTGAGTATCAAAATTTTTGTTGGGAAATAAGCTCTATTTGTTATAGGCTGAAAAGTCATGAAGCCTCTTGTTTCATGAATATGTTGTTTCTTCTATCTATCAAGACTGTATGGAAAATGTAATCCTGCGGAATTAAATTATTCAACTGGGGAGAAGGAAGTCCTTGCTCTAATCAAATCCATGAACGGTGCGTGCATAAGCATTTTTAGGGAATAAGGTTTTAGTCAGAACTGATAACAAAAGAGTTAAAAACTTCAAAAATTAGATGCTGCTGATAAAGGAAGAGTTCTTAGATGACAGATGTTTTTAACTTAATATGAATATGATGTTGTAATGGTTGCAGATGACAAGAATTATTTGCTTGACGCGCTTACAAGAAAGATGACCATGTTCAACAGAGATGAAAGACACAATCTACGAAGCAAAAGACCAGAACCTAAATAAAAAAGTCTTTGGGAAAGTTACAAACGTGGTGACAAAACATTAGGACCTTTGCATGACGGATGAGGCTACCAGTACATAGTATCATATAGCAGACCAGACATGATTCGTGATATTGAAAGACTCAGATTGCCAAAACAAGATCCTGAATGGAAAAATGACCATCCCTGATTGGCAAGAAGAAACATAGTCTGTTAAGTCCAATGATGAAGAAAAACTCTTAAATGAGTTTTTGCTGCATCCAAAGAGGGCAACCATAACTGATCGATCTCAGGGTAAAAGATCGGCTAGCCCGTCTCAACAACAGACGGTAAATGCATATCAAGTCCGTTTATGGTTGCTGCTTTGCCAAAAAGTAGGTGAAACCCTTTTTGAGAAAACCATTCTGTAGTCGTGGGAAGAAAAAGTGTACATAATCAACTGTTAAAGGTTTTCCAGAAACTTTTATACATAACATATAGAGTTTTGGCCTTCAAACAGAAGGTTATTTTAGATGATATTCTTAGTGCTTTCTATGAAAGTAATGAAAATTATATGCTTCAATGTCTTGATGCTTTAACAGAAGAATTGTATGGATCTTATACAAAAGAGAAAACTACATCAGCTAACAATCCCTAGATATCATATATATCTTGAAAACCCAGAAACCGCTAGAGTCCCTGTTTTAGAGTTAAAAGAATCTGAATGGTTTCATTTCCATAATCTTATAGGAGGATTTGGATATAGAAATGGTATCCCTTCAACATTATTTGTGGTCTGGCCCATATTACAGGAGTATCTAGTTGATGTTCAGGCAGAACATCCTCAGAAACACAAATTGTGGCTCATTGAAAATGGTTTTGTTCATAATATTTGGACAAAATCCAATGAAGATCTAAACATGCTTCCAGATATAATATCTGGAACCGTTAATTAGACATTATGGGTGCATTTTGAGATTAAAATTTGTATCTCTCCACTAGAGTGGACAATGGTAAATGGAGAGATTAATTGCATTTCTCCATACCACCATGTTAAGATTATCCAAAGCCCAATATCAAAACCCGCAACCGTGGGAAACAATGGAAAACCAATCAAAGCATCCCATGGATGAAAGCCATGGCCCTAGAAACTATCAATAAATTAGTCTAAAAAGATTATGACTCTAGCCTTTTGGCAAGTGGAGAACATATAATGGTTAATTACCTGTTACAATTATCATTTACCAGAAAACTTGGACTTTTTCACAACATTAATGAGGAAAGAAGTGCATTGTACACTGGCCACCACCACATGGCTGGATAATATTGAACAGGAAGAAAAATATCAAATTTCCTCTTATTCAGATCTTGAATATGAGGAAAATTATGCAGCTGCTGAAAATGGTCCAGACTCATTAGCTACCTTAATTTATTGACGAAGAACTCCACAATATCACTTACATGATGGAGAAGTAAGTGATTGTTGACGCAAAAAGACGAAAAACTTTACTTTTCAAAAAGTATAGTTATTATATTTTCAAAGAAGAAGATTCCTCCGACCTTCCACTTTCTTTAGGACGTTTTGAATTTTATTTTTGAGTTCCGCTCCCTAGATAAGGGGCTATAAACTTCTCTAGGACGACATAAGAAACTTGAGATAGACACTCCCTCTCTCTCTCTCAAGAAGTAAGATAGCCAGAATAGAAAATGTGCTTGTCGTATAGCCAAGAATATCAGTTTGCCTGTAATGTTCCGCTTCTTTCCTATAAACATCATGTGAAGTAGTGTTTTTGTTTCAAGTGAGTACTTGTAATTATAATTATAAATAGCTAAACAGCTTTTAGCTATTTACCTAAGAATGAGGCTCTGAGTTCTTATCATCCACTTCGTCAAGCTTTTAAGTTTCTGTTATTTATTAGTTAATCGTTGTTTTGCTTGAGGTTCTGTTATTATCTCGTAAGTTAAAGCTTTAAATTTTTTGTTTCAAAGGAAATCTTTCTTACTTTGTTTTAAAAACAAGCAACAGTGATTCCGCCCGTTTTAGTAACCATTAGGCAGGAGGCCATTAGATGAAGTTGTGACATATTGAAGGTTAGTTTATTTTTATTTCAAGGCTTAAAACAAGTTTTCCTAAGAAAAAGTAAATTTTAAATTTTGCTTATGTCAGCATTAGGACATGAAAGTTATTTATAAAAATGATAAGCTTTAAAAGTAGGGCTGGGCTCGGGTCGGGCCGGGCTCGAAAATTAGTGAGACCAAGACCGAACCCGAAACTGTCGGTTCGGGCTTTTTGTAAACTGAAAACTGACAGAAACCGAACCCATTCGGGCCGGTTCGGTTTTCAGGCTTTTCGGGCCCAAAATGCCAGTTCTGCCTGTGCTATTCAGCTTTGCCTGTTTTGGTACCTGGAAGACTGGAATGCATATCAAATTATAATGCTGTGAAATAAACTCATTAACATAACTGTAATCAATTTGCAATAATCAAGTTTAGCCAGAGTTTACAGTTTACAACACAAACTCAAGAGTCCATAATACATTGTCCAACAGAAAACAATCCAAATTGTCCAACAGAAACATAAACACAATTTGCAGTTTTGCACAAATAGTCAAACTGTCCAACTAAGAAATAACTGAAGCAAATACAATGCAACTTCGAACACCCAATTCTAAGAACCCCAATGTAAGCACCAAATATACCAAATCAAAACAGGTAAAAAATCACTTAAAAAAACATGAACTTCGGCCCAAATGCAGAACACCCAATGCACCTGGTTCAGTTTCTGAGCACTAGAAGAAGCAGCAGCAGCAGTACTATGAGAACCGGGTACTGGGCCCTTGTCGGGGAAGTACCTATTCTTCTCCGCATCATAATAAAACCCAAGAAGATCTGAACCCAAGAATTAATCATTATCACTAGTTTGAACAAAACAAAAAAACCCAGAAAGATCATAACTTTATAACTGCAAAGAAAAAAAGAAAAAAAAACCCAATAGGATTGAAAAGTCAAATTGAAAACCCTAGAATCTAGATTACTCACCGAAATTCTCTGCGAGGAGCGAAGTGTAGACTGCAGACCATCAAGGCTCAGGGAGAATCGACAGTGACGATGAACTTCTAAAGCTTCATTGGAGGAGGATTTTGATTTTCGGAGATCGAGACTGGAGCAGGAGCTGGTAATGGAAGGAGAGAGAGAGATAGACAAATCAGAGAAGGGTGAGGGAGGGACTGAGAGAGTGAGAGGGAGATTTCAGATTTTCAGCTGGTAATCACTAATCTGGGTTTATCAATTTCTGAAATTTGGGGCTTAGACTGAGATGGTATCGATACTATCGACAAGCAAAGAGAGGGAGGCTGAGGTCGAGTTAGTCGACTGGAGGAGTGTAGGCTGTGTAGCCTTTAGGGTTGTTTATTATTATTATTTTTTAATATTTAACTTATTATTATAACACCCAATCATGGACTGACATGTGGCAACTGCTACAGTTTTCGGGTCGGTTCGGGCTTTCGGGCCCTGAAAATATGAAACCCGAGACCGAACTGATTACATGAATTCGGGTCAGGCTTTAGACCGAACCGAAAATTTCTATTCTAAAACCGAACCGAATCGGGCTTTTTTCCTCGGTTCGGGTCGGGTCCTCGGTCTTTCGGGTCCGGACGCCCACCCCTATTTAAAAGTCTTTTCCTGACCAAAAACAAACATTTCAACCAAATTTTGGACATTTTTATCATATCCTCATAAAAAAAAAATGTGCGGCTATTGCCATCTTACAATTTTCTTAATTCACCTATATACATTTGAATTTATTGAAAAACTATATTATCCAAGTGCAAAATAAGTAATAAGTACACACTAATTTTTTAAAATTCAAATATGTAAGAAAAATTAAATACATAACCAATTAATTAAATACAAATTTTCTCATTGGATAACATAAATCTTCATATTTTTCACCCAAATTTGAATTTATTACTATTTTTTGTATTTTTGTTATCTTCTCATCGTTAATTTGTTATTCAATTCACATCAAAATCTTGTAATTCTAATTAAAAAAGAAAAATTCTTTGCAATACCCTCCTCTGTGACCACTAAAGTAAAAATTAAAACAAGAAATTAATTTTTTTTTTTATCAATCTTTTCTTTATTGTTCATAGTTGTTAACTTATAAATATTTTGACATGATAAGATCAAAACGGAAAGAAATCCGATTATGATTTTATTAGAAAATTTTAATATATTTTAATTTTTTTTATTGGTATAAATTAAACGAGAAAGAGTTTCCTTAAAAAAAAATATCTTGTACATTAAGTATCTAAAAATACGCAGATAAAATCGCTCTTTTGGGTAAAATAATCTTCTAAAATGGCATTTTCCTACTCTCGAGGCCGGCCCCTTTTGTCCGTAACCGAACAAGTCGCGCCACAAGGAAACGACGAAATAAAAACAAGAAGAATGAACGACGAGAAAAGCTATGAAACGGCACACGTATCCATTTGATTTGACACTCTCTACTTCTTCCGCTTCTCTCCGGCTCAGAATCATCATCATCGTCGTCATCATCACCTTCGCTCTTCAATTTCCGACGACATGGAGCTGAAACCAGGTCTCTCAGCTCTGGTCACCGGCGGAGCCTCCGGTATTGGTAAAGCCTTCTATTTCTGTCTTCTTTTATCTATTTTCGTCCAGCTTCAGTAAGACTAGTGTGCTGCAGAGTCTCTCTGGATCATGAATATGATCTTGTACAGCATCAGGTTGTGTCCAGATGTAAACAAACTGCGTTTGAATTTGAAATCTTCAATCCTTTAAATAGTTGCTTTGGAATTGGAGCCTTCATTTTCATTTCCAATTCGTAGTGTAATCGGTAACCAGAGGCAGAAGATTCTCGAATTCTTAGTCATTTTTTCGGTTGTTGATTTGTAGGGAAAGCTCTCTGCTTAGCTCTGGGAGCTAAGGGAGTGTTTGTGACAGTCGTTGATTTCTCTGAAGAAAGAGGAAAGGAAGTTGCGTCACTTGTTCAGAAAGAGAATGCTAAGTTCCATAGCAATTTGAAATTTCCATCTGCTATTTTTATCAAATGCGACGTCACGAATACAGGTAATTGCACTGTTAGAACATAATTGATAGTTGCTAGGAATGAATGGACTAGTTGGAGTTTGAACACTTATGATGTATTTCTTCCTGAACTGCTTTCATTTATATGTTTTGGCATACATATATTCCGGCAGTCATATTGATTTGGAGTTAGATGGTACCTCTCAGATGATTACATTATGGTTTATTTCGTCAACAGGAGATATGACTGCTGCATTTGATGAGCATGTAGCGACATTTGGAGGTTTGGATATCTGTATTAACAGTGCAGGCATTGGTACTTCCATTCCATTCTACAAGGATCAAACTGATGGCACTCATACATGGAGACGAACAGTGAACGTGAATCTGATTGCAATTATTGATTGCACTCGCCTTGCGGTATGCTTTGAGCTTTCACTAGCTTTTGTTAGTATACTTCTGATCAGTAAATCTGAATGTGCTACATGTTAATTACTAGTCTTTGGTTTTCCCAAAAAGCATAAAACATCTATTAATTTCCATACTAAACAAAGTTTTGGCCACCATGTTGTCCATAATATATAGTTATTTCATTTGATTGACTATATTTGGAGTATGAGGCTTACTTATGCTTTTATGCAACTGTGGTCGTTAAACATAAGAGGGAAAAAAGATGCAGGATCAGAGACTCAGTTTCTGAACTAATATTCTTTTCTTTCCAAAACTAAAGGTATGCAGTAGCCAATTTTACATTGCATCCAAGTTTCCTTGTGCAGAACAATACAGTTTCAGCACTCCTTTATATTTATTCTACCATGATGTTATCTTTTGTTTGGCCATTTGCGAATAGTATTGTGAATACTGAGTATCAAAATTTTTGTTGGGAAATAAGCTCTATTTGTTATAGGCTCAAAAGTAATTATGTGAAGCCTCTCGTTTCATGACCAATATGTTGTTTCTTCAGTCTTTCAAGACTATATGTTATAAAGCTTTTTCATATCCTGCAGTCCTCACACTGATTGAGAACTTAAGGTAATAGTTAATTGATTTGACTGTTAAACAAAGAAACTTTTAGATTGTCTCTAGTCTTGTAGAAACCATATCTTCTAAATTGCATAATCCTTTTTTGGTGTCCAAGTTTCTTTCAAGTGTCTGAGCCTAGCTTGCAACTTTTAATTTGGGCTTACGCCAGTGGATCATAAAGTGTACGTCATCCTTCTAATTTCTTCGTTAATTGATCTTTTCATGCTAAAGACTGATGATGCTCCAAAAAGATGTGTAACCTTTTGGGAGGATATGACAGAAATGTTGAAATTTGATAGTTTAATTCGCACCAATTATACTTTGATATTCTCAAAACTTTTGGTTAATTCTGCTTCTGAACTTTTCCGTAGTTTAAACATTAGTGTGATGTGTATCTCATATCCAAAACAGATTAAAACAATGCAAGCTATGCAAAAGCCTGGTGTAATTATCAATATGGGGTCTGCCTCGGGTCTTTACCCAATGATCAAGGATCCAATTTACTCTGGTTCAAAAGGTTTGTTCTTCGTACTAGCTTTCTCACTTATTTATCTCTTAAAACCCTTCTTTTGGTCAGTTGATCTACTTTTAGTCACAGGGGTTACGTATAAGAATAAATATACCTAACTTGTTCATAGGTATGTTCTTTGTACCATTTTCATATATAAATTAATGATCATGAATTTTTTTTTTTTTGCAGGTGGCGTTATTCTTTTTACCCGATCCCTTGTTTCCTACAAACGTCAAGGGATTCGTATCAATGTGCTTTGTCCAGAAGTAAGATTGTAACTTAGAAGTTAGATTTAACTGAAATAAGATTCTGATCAATATAATAGTAAAAGAATTATTACCAACTCTTTGATGCAGTTTGTGGAAACTGAGATGGGCTCACTGATCGATTCTAAATTGATTAATTTAATGGGGGGCTTTGTCCCTATGGAAATGGTGGTGAAAGGTAATCTTTATGTCAAAAATCATAGTTAACAATTCCAGTAATCATATAAGGAGGCCAAATTTAATTATAGGCAATAGGTCCTTGAATAATAGAGTTATGGATTTTCTCAGAATGAAATAAAGGATGGAGCCATATATGCATCACATTAAGGGATTTTTTATGATTTTTTTATTTTATAACTAGTGGTATGCCCCAGTATGGGGGAAGGGTTGATTTGCAGAAATGATCTGTTGTCACTTGTCATACCTTCAAAGATAACAGTTACTTCAGTACTATACTCTATGTAGTGGAAAGGTCAAAACCTTCATGGGGGTTATTGGATAGGTTTCTACTTGCTTTTCAACCCCTATGTGTGTGTACCGGAGCACTTAATATGGTACTCGCATATATTGTGTACATCGTAATATTAAAATTTTGGTTTAGGAGAATTCCATGTTTCATTGCATCAACAGAGTTCAACTCTACCCATGGAATCAGCAATGGGTCTTTTATTCATATTTATTTATTTAACTAAAATAACTCTTCCAATCTGTTCTCCATCTCAGGTGCTTTTAAGCTTATAACTGATGAGAGTAATGCTGGTTCATGCTTATGGATTACAAATCGGAGAGGCATGGAATATTGGCCGACCCCCACAGAAGAAAACAAATACATGGTTCGCTCTTCAAGCTCGAGGAAAAGAACTACGGCAAAAGCTCCATTCGAAACTCCTTTGAATCTTCAACTTCCACAAAGCTATGAGAAATTGTGAGTAAATATACATCAAATATCGTTCTTTTCTTCCTTTTCCTTATGAAAAGATACAGATGTAATTCTTAGATGATCAATTTTGTCATTATATGGTTCTATATATGTAAAGTTAGTTCCTACTGTTTTTTTACTTATAAAACAGTTGGTCAAGGTGATTAAAAATTGAATTCTACTAGCAAATGCAAATTAAAATTATGATTTTGGGCAAGTATGTGACAATAGTGCATACCAACTCTTATGCTGAAGAACGGAAAGGCGTTGAATGTTTACTTTTACTGATATAGGCTGAATATGAAGCTTGTCATCCATTGAGAGGGTTTCCAATTGATCTTTGGTCCATTTTTCCTTTTCAATTGACCCTAAAATCCATTGATCGTGGAACTTTGTTGAAAGAACAACTTTTTTGTTTTCTCTTTGGAAAGAGTGAAAAAACTACTTCTAACTTCCTTTCCAATGCTCATCATGAAGTTTTGTTTTGGTCTCGTAGACCGAAAAGGCGTTGAATGTTTACTTTTACTGATATAGGCTGAATATGAAGCTTGTCATCCATCGAGAGGGCTTCCAATTGATCTTTGGTCCATTTTTCCTTTTCTGTTGACCCTAAAATCGATTGATCGTGGAACTTTGTTGAAAGAACAATTTTTTTGTTTTCTTTTTGGAGAAGAGTGAAAAAACTACTTCTAACTTCCTTTCCAATTCTCATCATGAAGTTTTGTTTTGGTCTCGTAGACCGAAAACTTCTTCAATTTATCCTTTTACATATTTTGTCTTCCACTATTATTGCAGTAACAATCGTAAATTTTCTATTGAAAGGAGACAAGTGGTTTGTTATTAGTTTTGGTGGTTAATCATAGTTATTTTTCTTCAGAGTGGTTCACACCTTGACTCACAATTTCCGTAATGCTACCCGTATAGTTCATGCACCATTGAGGTTACCGATTGGACCACATCATGTTCTTGTGAAAATCATTTATGCTGGCGTAAATGCAAGTGATGTAAGTTTATGAATCCCTTAAAGTACTATACTTAATTATTTATAGTATATTCGGAGTTCCTTTAATTCCATCTTATGTTTTGTTGGCTTGCATCTGTAATTCTTTTTTATTTTACTATCATTTAAAGAATATTATAACTGTTGTCTGGAACTGGACTGAACTTGGTTGGATAATTGGATTACCAGCTGCTTGAGCCAGTGGCATAAGGGAGCAAAAGATAAGGCATGCAGTTATTTGTCTGTCCAGGATCATTTTCCTCTGAGCCTAAGTTGGTGCTAATAAATTCAACAAACAAGCACATATAACTCTTGTAGGTTAGTTTACATCACTGGGATGGAATATAACTATTAGGTTTGGGGTCTAGTAGTTAATTGATGGCCTTCTCTCTAACCCTTAATCTTTGGGGTCTAGTAGTTGTCTAACAATTATTGGTGGGGAAATGGTTGTGTTTTTACAGTTCCATACCTATTCTGGACCTCAGACTTGCTTAGCTAGGTATTAGGATTTTCCTCCTTATTGTAATGTCCCTTCAACTAATTTCAGCTAGGTCCCTTGCATGCTATGTAAATTGGTATAGCATGCTCACAGGACTGGAAAAAAAGTCTTGAGTCTTGACATACAAAATTACTTCACAACAGCGCCATATATGTGTTTAAAACAAAAATGCTGTGTTGGGGGAAATTGATCCTCCTTGATGATGGGCAAGCTGCTAAATGTACAGAGAAGGGTGCTCTTCTAAAATAAAATAAAATGTGATAGGGTTTGGGGAGTTGTCTGAAAACTTTGGGTGTTTGTTTCTTCCCACATGATGATTTTTAAAATAATGGTATTCAGGACATGCCTCTTTTTTGGTATTGTAAATTCTACCGTCTCATTCTCTGCAACGTCCATATATGCATGCTCTAACACGGACTTTTTATTGGCAGGTAAATTTCAGCTCAGGGCGTTATTTCACTGGAGCCGACAAAGGCCCCCAGCTTCCATTTGATGCTGGTTTTGAGGTGCAGGAATATAATATATATTGAATAACACTTTGAGACATTCTACTATCTCTCTTGCAGTTGGCAGTTTCTGTATTTCTGAAGTCATTGATACTATAACACCTAGTTTATAAACATGTCACATTGTTGCAGGCTGTGGGGATAATTGCAGCAGTAGGGGAATCTGTCACTAACTTGAAAATTGGTACTCCTGCTGCAATCATGACTTTTGGAAGTTATGCTGAATTCATGATGGTACATTAAGGACTCTTGCTTTCATTTACGTCTCACATAACTTTTTAAAGCTTCACTCAGCTGTATCACCTAATCACTGTTATACGTGTCTGAAAAAATGATTCCTATTATATTTGTTGAGGTCTCCTTTTTATTAAAAATATCATTAATTAAATGCAATTAATGCCGAGTTTTTAACTTGAGCTAGGTGCCTTCAAAACACATCCTTCCTGTGGAAAGACCAGATCCAGAAGTCGTCGCTATGCTTACTTCAGGACTAACAGCATCAATCGCTTTAGAAAAGGTAAAGTATCTGTTTCCAGATGAGAAATTGGGTAATGTAGAAATCTATATCCTCTTTGTGCTTGTTACAGATATTTGACACTTTTTTTCAAGCCTCAAACTATGATAAATGTGTTGTGCTCAAACCAGAAAATGTGGTCATATTCTTACACCTCTAATAAAGGGTCCATAGTCTGTACGGGCTGGAAATAAAAGGACAAAAATTCTGTGTTTGTGTTCTTTGTTCTGTATGCTTCAAAGTTTTTAATAACATCATTCACCGAATCTGATACACCAGATTTTTACTTGTCTGACAAATTTATTGGTCATGAATTGTTAGGCGGGTGGACAATTGGAATCTGGAAAAGTAGTTCTTGTTACTGCTGCTGCTGGAGGGACTGGGCAATTTGCAGTCCAGGTTTGCCTTCAAATACTGTTATAGCATCAATCACATGCATGCTTTTTGTTTATTCCCATAGACGTTATGACCATTTGTAACTGCATTGCACTCGGTCTTCAAAATGTTGACCGATGTACACGTATTATGGTTTACCAAACCCACTGAGAACAAGTTGTGCTGATGGTGGGAATCTGAGGCAAAAGTCTCATTTCTTAGATTTTCTCCCAAAACCACCAACAAGAACAAAGAAATAAAAAATTGTTGATGTTGGAAAGGTGTTCCAGGAACAATTTCTTCCATAGTCACATAGTGGCTTTCTAAATGGAAATATTGGTATCGGTTGATTTTGAGGTAGAAAGCTAGTGTAGCATGAGCCAGCGTTTAGTAGATACTGACAGGGAATGAAAAGGATAATAAGGAATCTTATCTTAGTAACACACGCTATTTTCCTCCAACAACATATATGCCATAGATAGCTATTTTTCTTGATAGATTATTGGTTGGCTTAGCATTTCCTAAAGTTTGATTAAACCTTCCGTGTTCTAAGGAAATTTTCTTTGTTTTGGTAATATTACTTTCCTAAATCTGGACGCTTCCACTGACATAAAAACTATATCCTACAGTTCTCTTACTTGTGTCAGACTGAAGGGAAGTTTCTATTTTCCTTTTTGGAAATCCACTTCAACTCTAAAAGATTGTCTTGAAACTACTCTGAAAAAGTTGTAACATTATTTTGCTTGGTGAACTCTGTTTAATGTGTTGAAACATATATATAGAGTTGGAAGGCTAGTAAATTATCCATGTGTCTAATAAATGTTCCAAATAAAAGCAATTTCCTTTGTTCTAAGGTTTTAATCCATTAGACCACCCTAGATCTCTTCTGTGAGGGAAGGTTCATTTTATTTCACTTTTTTAATTTTCACTGGTGTACAATTGGCTACTTTTTTGTTCATGTTTCATACATTCCCCTTAGAAAAACTATTTATTGGATAGTGATATATGCACAGCTTGCAAAACTAGCTGGAAATAAAGTGGTTGCAACTTGTGGAGGTGCAGACAAGGCAAAGCTTTTAAAAGAATTGGGGGTTGATCGAGTCATAGATTATAAAGCTGAAGACATAAAAATCGTATGTGAATCCTCCTCCCTTATCATTAAATTGTTTCTTCAGTTGTATTTGGTGGAATTATATGATAAATTGGACCGGTAATTTCATTATTGTGATTTAGCATGTCAATTGATCCAGATTCTTGCTAGTAAAATTATCTATATCTGATTATATTGATTGTTTCATGATTGTTATTTTGAAAGACTTCTGAGATTTATATTTGGTTCGAAGCATGCACATATATGCTTTAATATTAGTATAATTCACTGACTCAAACATCCAAGTTGCAAAAGTAAGTAGGCTTGTGATACAATTGGTGTTTGAATATAGAATTGACAATCTGCCTCTTGGTAATCTAGAACTTGGTACTCCCACTTTTTTGAAGTAACCTTGACCCATCTACTCGTACTGTTTTGTCACTGTTCATTTTTTCCTAACTCATCTAATTTGTTCTCATCACTCTTAAGTGGTTTAAAATATGATCTGACCCTTGTATATGAAATTTGATCTGACCCTCATATATGTTGGATATGGATAAAGGAACCCTTGCAGTATTTGATCTGACTGATTTACATTTTTAAGACTAGTTCAATAAACCTCATTATAGTTAAAAGTCTGGGACTGATGGCTTTCAATTTTCCAGGTTCTAAAAAAAGAGTTTCCAAAAGGTATCGACATTATCTACGAGTCAGTTGGTGGTCACATGTTCGATTTGTGCTTGAATGCTCTGGCAGTTTATGGGCGACTCATTGTAATTGGAATGATTTCTCAGGTTCGTTATTCTGCTAGCTTACATTGTTGCATTGTGACTATCTTAGTTGACACTTAATATGCTATTTGAATAGCAAACTAAAATATATTAAAAGTTTCTTTTCTTGTTTTTGCCCTTACTATGTGTAAACAGTTATGTTAAGGATAGTTTATTTTCTTGTTTTGATGTCATTTATGTGGAAAGTTAAGTTGAAATTTTAATCTAGCAATGCATCATCTTCGGTAAAATGGTATATAGTTTTTACTTGTGCTCGTAAGTCGTAATGGAATTATTGATCAAAATTCCATACCAATATGCTGAGGGTAATGCCCTACATCAGATATGTGAGACCTTGCATATCAGCTCATATGATATTGGGCCTCTCCACCCATTGCCAATTGGTTTTGGGTTGGATGCTCAAATTCCACATGTATCAGAGCAAGCTGTTGGCTGTCCACTTGTTAGGCCCAACAGGTACACATGTACTCAAATCATCCAATATACGTTGTCCACTTGAAAGTAACGTCCCACATTGGAAATATAAGACCTTGCATAAGAGTTGTAAGAAATGGGGCCTCCACACATTCTGAATTGTTATCGAGTTGGATGCTCAAACTCTACGCTTTTGAGAGACGCATTACGCTTTTTATCCTATGCATATGCTTTGAATGGTCAAAGACTTCATAGTTTCTATTACCAGTCTTAAACATCTATGTGCAGTTAGTTAAGGAATTTAGGGATGGATATACATGAAGTGATTCAGCTATAGAAGTTTGTTACTTAAACAGTTTCCTTATTTCAAATCTGTAAAGAACTGTATCTGGTTTAAATCCAATAACATGGTGGCCTTAATAATAGTGAGAACTACTTTTTGCTTAAAGCATTTCATGTTTTCTTGATAATTTGGTTAATGATATAATTAATTCATCTGGTTTCAGTATCAAGGAGAGCATGGGTGGAAGCCGTCAAACTACCCTGGAATTTGCGAGAAGCTTTTAGCTAAAAGCCAAACTGTGGTATGTAGCAGCTAAGTACTAACCCTGTCTCGACTCCTCGTATACAATTTTCATTCCATCCTCGTCTTTCTCCTTATCTATCATTCAAATTTTCTATTTTTTATTTGTGACCAAGATTTAACTGTTGGTAATTACTTGACCCATCTATAAGATCAATTCGCGATGATAGCTGCCACAAAAATAGGGTATCTCATATTCTGAGAACTGACTTGGAATTGGAGTAGCTTTTTGGGCATGTCTGATCCAAAATTTATCCCTAGATTTAATGTTTATACTTCTTGGTACTCCAGTTGGTACAATCAATAGATAAAAAACCAGTTGATTTACGAATGCTAATAATTTCAGGCTGGGTTCTTCTTAGTACAATATAGTCAGTTCTGGCAAGAACACCTGGATAAACTCGTTCATCTTTTCTCTGAAGGAAAACTGAAGGTAAGTATTATAATTATTGAACATATATTTCTAATTTCTTTTCCAAACATCTTTCAATATGGTTACAAAGTACCAACCAACTTAATTCTTGTCGTTATCCATGGACTTTTTGGACTTGAATAATTGATATTTCTCAACTATGAGCCGATATTTCTCAACTATCTGCCTTCATTTCATAGGTTTCCTTAGACCCAAAACAATTTCTTGGTGTCCATTCTGTTCCGGATGCTGTCGAGTATCTTCATTCCGGTAAAAGTGTAGGGAAGGTATTGCTTAAGCTCCCTTTTTACTTCTGTCACTCATTGTGATCATTGCTGCGACTCAACTCTGACCCTAAATGCCTTTTTGTTTGGGCCAAAAAATGTTCCAGGTTGTTGTTTGCATCGATCCATCCTACAGGCAACAAACATCAAGATTATGAGCAGATGGGCTCTTGCTTCCCGGGAAGTTTTCTCTTTTCTTGAACAATCAATCTATGAGCGCAAACAACATGTATTCTTGCAGCTTTGTCCAATAAGATAACTAAAAGCCATGAACGGTGAAGATTCAACAAACGGTTGGGCGAAATACAAATAATAAAGATATGGTTAGAAGTTTGAAGATTATAGTTCCTTACAGGTATACAAGTGCGAGCAGTACTTATGCGAGTGTCATACATAAACAATTCCAAATTGTTCTTTAGTTGCTAACCTCTTTTGTATTAACGCCTATAAGGAGGCAATTTAGTACAATTTATATATGCTTTGTCGCTGCGAGTGGCACTTTTATGCTTTTTATTCATCCAGACTCATATGGAACATTGGAAATGCGCTTTAATACAATAATACTCCCAGCACTGTGTAGCATTTATTTATTTATTTTGAATAAGAAATTTAATGGTAAGTTATTTAGACTTTAGAGAAGTTTGTGGGAACAGATAATGGGAAAGATGGCGGACAACAACTACAAGAATTACATATATTCATCCTGATCATAATACTGTGAACTCCGTTGTTCATAATGCTTTGAACTCCATTAGACGGCCAAAGAAAACGAAAAACAAAACTGACTATTGAGCGTTCTTTCTTGTAGACTCGTCCGTGTAAAGGTTAACATCTTAAATTTTGTAGATTTGATATGCCAGAACAAATTGGCCCTCGTGGTCAGGAGTGCCGAATTTTAACTTAAAAGTTGATGAGGCATAACTCATAACTTCGCCCAAAATTAACAGAAGAAAACCGTTACTTCATGAGTTAATGTTCTCCTAATCTTATTCGTAGAGACGGGGGGGGGGGGGAAATCATTCACGTAAGCATACATACATTATAGACATATTGAACAAGCAAATACTAGGATTATCCACAAACTTGCATAAACAAAACAGAGAACTGCATACTACTAGCTAGTACGTACTCCGAACAGCTATTTATGATTCAGACTTCCACTATATACTTATAGAGCCCACCCACACATTTACTCAAACAAAGACCCTCGGAACAGAATCGACCGGCTGAACGTCCACCTCCCTCAGCTCCGTCTTCAACCCTTTTCCTCCTCCGTTTGCCAAAGGATGCACTCCGAGAGTCGGCCCGGTCATATAAGCTCGGTTCTCCCTCTCCTTCTCAAAGGATATCCCAAACCTCTTCTCCACATTTCGAGCAAGATCCTCATACAGCTGACCATCCCTAGTCAATGCCAACATCACCTGTGGCACCCCAAGAGGTAGATTGTCGCCCCTATCAACCTGCCACAAATAACACAGTTTCATCACTAGTCCACTACAACTCTACAAGAATAGAAACTATTGATTTACCTAGATATATTTTCTTTGTAATAAATGAACAACAACGAGCATGTTTATCGAATCCGCTAGCTGTTAAATGTCACTAACCTGCCAGAAATGGAACACCTTCCCATAGGTCTTACAAACCTTGTCCAGATCCTGACGCTGGATCGGTCCCGGCACCCCGGGCATGAACAAAACCCCACTCTTCACCTCATACTCGTGAGAGTGCCACAGCTTCTTCTCGTCGTCAGGGAGAGTCAAGAAGAGTCTCTCCGAGACGATGTACTCGAGGCCGATGAGCTTAGCGTCGGCCTCAGGGCTGTCGTAGATGAGGCACTGACGCACCTCCTCATTCTGGTGCCCGCAGAAATGGTGGGCTTCGACCTGACGTGTCATGTCGTGGCCATAGAAGTGGAAGGCGCAGAGGTGCTGGTGGATCTTGTTGACGGGGCCGAAGCCTTGGATGGCGGCGGTTGCGGTTTCGAGGATGGCTGTTCCGGTCTGGGTTGGCTCGCCGGGGACTTCTGCGTGACTAGTCGCCATTTTTTTGGGCTTGGTTGTTTTCGTTTGTGTGAATCGGTGAGAGAGCTAGAGCGAAGTACTAGTGGTTTTGGTATGAAAGAGTCTTGAATGAAGCGTAGAAGACGGTTTAAAAGCTTGGTGTATGTTTTGGAGTAGGAAATTAGGGTGTCGCATGCAGTCTTACGCGTGGTGGCAGATAGCATAGGTGGCGTGTAGCAGTGGTAACGTGGCGATAAACGTGGCTTTTATACAGGTTGAGGAGGAAATCAAGGAATTGGGGAAGTAAAATCTTTATTTTCCGTCTGGAATCTCTAAATTTACTTACTTGACATCTTATATTTTTACACCTCATGTCAAATTTTTAAATACTAAATTTCTTTAATAAAGTTTCTCAAATTATCTTCACTCATATAATTTGCAAACAAACTAGTGTAATTATATATACACATCCCTGCACACCCCTCAACATGTTTTTGCCATTTTTTCTCTAATTTTTCCTCTTTTACCCTTTCCCTTCCTGTCTTTGTACCCAAGGGATTGCAGTTGTCATTCTTCCCGAATTATACAGTAGCTGCAATAACAAGCTATTGTCTTCCTCTTCTTCTTTTTTTCCCTTCCTCTTTTCACCCCGGCCCTATTTTATGTTATTTCCTTGATTACTGATTGAATACTGAATTTCTTCCAATTCAGTACTTTTATTTTGGTCATTTGATCTTAAATTCTTTCACTATTGAAGTCCTAGTGCATGCCTTTAGTTTATTTGACCCTATTCAATATTACATATTGACTAAACATTAATTGTTCTTGTACGTACTGTAATATAAAGAATTTTTAGGGTTTCAGCTTGATCAATAAGACAACAACATCTACAACTCTTCAAGATAGATAATGCTGGATAGAGGAAACTAGCAAAAACTTTTTAAATTTCTATTAGATGCTATACTTTGCCAATGAATTTTGGCATGATTGCTTGTTGGTGGGGTCGGCTGCTTCACCAGAAGAGTCTCAGAAATTTCTTTTTTTACTAATTAGGAGGAGGGTAAATTGGAGATTTAAAATTGTACAAAAAATTTAGGGATGTGTATATAAAAATTCCCAACAAACTTTTATCTTTAAAATAAAAAACTTAGTCATTTCAATAATTTAATTACTTTATAAATCTTAATTACATATTCATTCCTTAATTAGACAACATAAATATCTTTTTTAATAAAAAAAATTAAACATAAGGTTTAATAACATGTGAACAAGAAAATAACATGAACTATTCAGTGGTTTTTTTTCTTTTTATTTTTTTCTGTTTTAGCTGTGAAAAAAAAAAGATTAATAATTTTTTAATGTTATTTTATTTTTTGTACCTCATGATTAATTATTTAAATATTTGTTTATTTTTTTTAATTGCTAGCTCATTTTTTTTTTTCAAATATAATGGATAGTATTAGATGTAGGTCAAAATATGAGTTATTTTGTTTTCCCTCACCAACATGCGTTGAACATAAAGGAATACGTTAACTCTCTCTCCTAGGGTTTCCGGTGTGAACCTAGGGTTAGGATTTTGAACCTTCTACTTGCTATCTCCAATGGAGGTTATCTCGTGGAATTGTCGTGGCATCAACAACGATGCAGCGGTGCAAGCGTTGCGCCGGTTGGTGCAGCAGAAAAAGCCGGATTTCGTTTTCCTGTGTGAGACGAAGATCCGAGATTGGAACTATATGAATAATCTCCGTCTGGAGGTGGGGATGATGAACTGTTTCGTTCGAAATCTTCACATCATATCGACGTGGAGGTTCATGAAACTGACGGGTCTGGTATACGGTGGAGGCTAACTGGTTTTTATGGCCATCCCACCACCGCTGAGCGCCACTGTACTTGGTAACTGTTGCGGGAATTGAGCGAGGAGGTGCAGTTACCGTGGGTGGTCATCGGTGATTTCAATGAGCTGTTGAATGCCCAAGAGAACGAAGGAGGTGAAATACGGCGTGAAGGCCAAATGCAGCTTTTCAGGGATGCCCTTTCCTACTCAGAACTGATCGACTTGGGTTTCTTCGGGTCGCCTTTCACTTGGAAGGGGCCGGGGATGCGGAGCAGGTTGGACAGAGGAGTGGCTTTCGCTTCATGGTTTGATGTGTTTCCGGCGGCTAGGGTTCAACACCTACTGCCGATCCATGGAGATCATATTCCCATTTTGCTAGGGGTGTACCGAAGGCCTGTGCATTCCAATTCTAGGCACAGTCGGCGGTTCAGGTTTGAGTGTCATTGGACACACACAGACAGCAGTTTTGAGGTTGTACGTGAGGGCTGGGAACGTAGTTCTGATGGGTTTCCTATGTTCAAAACAGTGCAGCAACTTCGTAACACTAGGTTTGCTTTAGCAGATTGGCAGCGTATCACCTATGGCAACAGAGGTAGAGAAATTGAGGCCTTACGTGGTAGATTGCATGATCTCACATATCTTCCTTTAACAGATGTTAATCAAAGTGAGAGCTTTGAGTTAGCTTTGAAATTGGATGGGTTATTGAATGATGAGTATGCCTATTGGAAGCAAAGGGCAAAGGTTTCTTGGCTTCGCGATGGTGATCGGAATACCAAATACTTTCACAGGAAGGCCTCTAACAGAAGAGTGAAGAATATACTGCAGGGATTGTTTGATGATTCTGGAATTTGGTAGGATACGGATCTTGGGATGGAAAGTGTAGTATTGTCATACTTTTCCAATATGTTTCAGGCTGCGGAGATTGATCATGCTCATATGTGTGATGTTGTTGATCTAATTACACCAAGGGTTACTCCGGAGATGAATGCAGATTTGTGCGGTGATTATTCTGCTTTGGAAATCAGGGAAGCTTTGTTTCAGATGTATCCTAAAAAGTCTCTTGGACCTGATGGTATGCCTCCGCTTTTCTTTCAGCACTATTGGGATATCATTGGCTCTGATGTTGTTGCTGCGGTGCAAAATTTTTTGCACTCTGGTCAACTGCTTGGAGAAGTCAATTATACTCATATTTGTTTGATTCCGAAAGTCCAAAATCCAGTGAAGGTTTCTGATTTGAGACCGATTGCTTTATGTAATGTTCTGTATAAGATTTGTTCTAAGGTTGTGGCTAATAGGTTGAAAAAGATTTTGGCACAGCTTATTTCTCCTTTCCAAAGTGCCTTTATTCCTGGCAGGCTAATCACGGATAATACCTTGATTGCTAATGACGTCTCTCATTATATCCATACTTGTTTGTCTTCTGAAGGGGTGATTGTAACGCCCCAAGCTGCACCTCACCAGCCTAAACTCGTTATAGTGCCGTGAGTCTCTAAAACATAAACCGAACGCTCGATTTACATCCTAGAGAACCGCTAGGCATTTTGTTTGAAAAACTTTTTGTATAAACACAGCGGAAGCTACAAATATTTTTGAGGTGAAAGCTTCTTGAAATTACAAAATTCACTTTGTTCGTCTAGAACTTGTCATTTTTGAATAGTCGAGGACTAATAGACTTAACCACACAATGAACACTCAACAACAAGTTTCAGAAAGGCGTGGATCAAGAAATAAAGATCAAGAGTACATCAGAAACTCGTTTACCGTTCGGAAGGGTTATCAAATTCCGCGCATCCAGCTCCGTCCGCTACAATCCCGTTACCAGTGCACAGTACCTGCACATAAGGTGACTTTAGTCAAACCTATAAATTTTCTAATCGCGTAGCTTCCTTGGCTACCCCAGAGCAACACTTTATTATGGTACCAGTCGCCAAATCCATGCTTAGATTCCAGGACGGAGGCCGATCCAATAGTAGTTTGCTCTCTTCTCCGTGCTTTTAGAGTTTACTATCCTCAGATTCCACAAGCAACGTCAATTGGCGAGTATTAAAGCACCGTTAACTTCCCTCGCTTCACCTCGGAGTCGAGACTTCTAAGCGGAACCTGATTTTGCTCTGTTCAGTGGATGAAGTAGCTGAAGATCCAATTTTTCAAAACTCGCACCTCAGATAGAAGGGGTATCAACGAGTTACGCTCGACATGATCTTCTTGAGGTGATTCAAACTCTTCAGGATTCCTTCCTCAAACGACATTTTAAGTTCGAAACAAGAACAACATTCAACAACACGTATGAACTAATACGACATCCGGACCTTTAACCGGTCCCACACTATAACAACTTTACTTTCGAAGTCAACACCACGACATAAGGAATCGCGCTTTCTATTGGATAAGTAAAGAAATTCGCACTATAACTTTTCGACCTTTTCAAGCATCAACTATACTTATGGGGACTCAAAGTTTGTCGTTCACGTACCTTTTACCTTTCAACATTTTCATTATACTGGGCCCACATCTTCACCGCGGTCTGTGCACTGTGGAGGAGCTTTGGGTGGCATCACTCACTCGATTTAGATTAACGCATGAACGTTTAATGGTAGGACTCGAAAGGATCATAAGAAAAATAACAACAATCGAGTCCAAGAAAACAATCAAATTAACCGGACTCGATAAGATGTAAAGACAAAGGTTGAATCAAGTCCAACAACAACTATTTGAGCAACCGGATTCACTAGATAAACAAGATTCGAAAGTGAATCCAACAACTTCTTCAACAATCAAATTATAAGCTCAATCTCATCACAAAGGAAAATCGAAATATGACTCGGATCTTCCAAAGAAAGAATGAAAGTTCCAATTAGGAATCCAACGGAAGAATAAACTATGGTACCAATCAGTAACGGATCGAAGTTCGGAAAACAATTATAGAGTCTAACGAATTTAATCATCGATACTGTAAACGTTATGAAGTAGAGAATCAAGATTCTAGACGAACTTCGAAAAATCACTTAAAACATCACAAGATTTCGCTTTCGAATCTCAACTTTTAACCCACACAGGGTTGAACAACAATTTCCACAAAGTTTGTCTTTTCGACAAAATGCACTTTAGTATCGGCTTGACTAAAATCACGTCAACAATTTCAAATTGCAAACTAAACTTTCGAATCACGACGTAAAATAATTTCTTGGCTAAATCACTTTCTCGAACACTTTTCGAAACACTTTCCAAAATACCTTGTCGAAACTAAAATTTGAGGATTTATTGAAATTCCTTGAACACATTTTTTTATAACACAGCCTTTCAGGTTAAACCACTTGAACTGAAATCCAAATTTTTCGAGCCGACAAAAACAAATCAATAGTACCAGAGGTTTTAAATCAAAGGAAATCGAAAACTTTGGAAGCATTGCTCTGATACCACTTTCTGTAACGCCCCAAGCTGCACCTCACCAGCCTAAGCTCGTTACAGTGCCGCGAGTCTCTAAAACATAAACCGAACGCTCGATTTGCATCCTAGAGAACCGCTAGGCATTTTGTTTGAAAAACGTTTTGTATAAACACAACAGAAGCTACAAATATTTTTGAGGTGAAAGCTTCTTGAAATTACAAAATTCACTTTGTTCGTCTAGAACTTGTCATTTTTGAATAGTCGAGGACTAATAGACTTAACCACACAATGAACACTCAACAACAAGTTTCAGAAAGGCGTGGATCAAGAAATAAAGATCAAGAGTACATCAGAAACTCGTTTACCGTCCGGAAGGGTTATCAAATTCCGCGCACCCAGCTCCGTCCGCTACAATCCCGTTACCAGTGCACAGTACCTGCACATTCACTGTTGTAGGGGTGAGCTTTCGTCCTCGCTGCTCTATGGGACCTACTCCGGCTAAGTTTGAAAATCAACTCAACTTTGTAATAATTTGGATTTGGGCCCAGTGTGAAAACAAAGCGAATATATATGTAAGAACGACAAACTTAAAATATCATTAATCTTAAAACTCGATGCATGATTAGAAAACTACGTGTGATTTACCTGATGGCCTAGTTCCGTAGAACCAATATCTGACCTTACCAGTCACAGAGCGCCAAACTTAACACACTAGCTACACACACGGAACCGGGTCGTCATTGCGATTGCGCACCGTCCGACCGGTGTAGCTAACCCTCCGGAGGTTTAGGGGTGGCTAATCCCCAAGGAAGTCATCGACCACCTTTCCGCTCTCCCACACCGCCATCAACAATCTTATACGCACGTTAACTTGAAAACATTTTAAATTTGAACTAACAATACACTTTCATCATGCATCACGTATAATCAAATATGGAAAACCATTAGCCAATAGAGAGTCCTGAGTTCCCTACCTGGATTTCGAAGCTTTACCATCTCATGTTGTTCGGAGATCACGAACCTTCCGTTCCTCGGGTAGCTGGAGTCCTAAGTTCCGACATTTCGATAGTTAATATCGCATTGAATTAATAACTGAATTCTCAACGATTAACAAATCGTACAACCAACTTTTCCTAGTTTGACTAGGAGTTGACCAACTTTGACCAATCGAGACTTGTTTGATAATTAACCCAAATTACCGAACCTTTACTTGAAATTACGATATCGACCAATTACGACTATGTCGAAACAAATCAAACATCGACTTAAATCCAAATACTTTTAGGTGCATCCAAATACTCAACATCACAAAATCAATTTATCAACTAATCCAAATTTTCTCTCCAAGTCAAGATATACTACAATTTGGTAAGCTCAACTTGAATTCACCGTAAACATACAGCCATGCAACCAACTTCCAGGAGTTAACCACACAAGGCAAATCTCAGAACTTTCAACAAAACCCGACTCACCTTGTAATCAAATTAGAATCCCGAATTACGGTCTGTACTTAGGCGAAGAACACAATAGCTTGGACAGATTCTCTCTATTTGCTCACCCTTTCCACCACTCCACCAATTCTGAAATCAAACGCATTCATACTTCAGTTCTCACTTCAATACGTCTAAGTGAACCGGAAATGGTCCCAAGGAAGCCCGAAACCACCAACCTAGATGGTGGTGCCGGCGGTAGCAGTAAACACCCAAGACACAATTCCTCAAAACTAACCAAATCGAAGAACTACTTACCCAGACTAGTAGGGCTCGAAGAAGTGACCGTCTTTAGTATGCCAAGCAAGCCCAGAAGTGTCGGAAGATTCGCCGGCGTTGAAGAACACGGCAAAGCCGTAGTTGCCCAGAAACGTAAACCATCAAAACTTAATCCAAATTGAAAACTAATTGCACAGACTTGAAGAGCATGACGAGGAGATAGTTTTTCATACCACTTGCAGCTCCGACGGTGGCCGAAAATTGCAGAACTAGCCGAAGAGACTCAGACCTTCTCACTGACGTTTCTCCCTCCTCATCCGGTGCATGGGCAATCGAAGACCACAGGCGTGATGGCGACGACAAGAGGAAGAGTTCGGTGGTCTTGAGTCGTCGATCGGTGGCAAACCGGCGTCACTCCGGTCGGTCGCTGGCTGGTTCGCGCTGTGTCCGGGTCAGAGAGCAAGCTCTCTCTCTCTCTCTCCCTCTCTCTCGAATTCTCCTGGGTCTTCCACTGATCAAAGGCCTATATAGATTTGTCCATTAATCAATGGATGGCCATGATCAAACGGTGGGGAAAATGGATGGCTAAGATTGCTCCACATGTTTTCTAATTCTCCAATTTATTTTCTAAAATCCCATAACTTCGGAAAATCGCTATAAATAGCTCGAGTATCCGGAAAATTTCCCGAAAATTTCCACGAACACGTCGTGACGTGTACTTTATTATCCAACTCCTAAATTGAGGTTTTCACTTTATGAAAATTTCTGAAAATTTCCTCGAGCATCTTGACCTTTATCGAGATCGTTGAATAGTTTCGCGTACGATCTCCGATAAGCTCGATACATTTTTCCGGGGCTCACAGTTATGTCACTGAAACTTGATATGAGTAAAGCGTATGATAGGATGGAATGGCAATTCTTAGAAGCTGTGCTAGTCAGATTCGGATTTGATGATTCTTGGGTTCGAATTATTATGCTAGTCAGTACAGTGAGATATTCTTTTCTGATCAATGGACAACCTAAGGGTTATCTTACTCCTACTAGGGGGTTACGACAGGGGGACCCTCTCTCTCCATACTTGTTTCTCTTATGTGCGGAAGTTTTCTCTGCACTACTTGATAAGAAAGCTTCTCTTGGCCTACTTAAGGGTGTTCAGGTCTGTGAAAATGCACCTATTATCCATCATTTACTGTTTGCTGATGACAGTCTTCTCTTTGGGGTTGCTTTTGAGGAGGAATGTTTGCACATTAAATATGTGCTTCATGATTATGAGAAGGCATCTGGGCAGTTGGTTAATTTCAGTAAAAGCAGTGTGGTGTTTAGTAAGAAGGTTGGTCATGGTTCACAACAGTCTTTGGCAGCTTCTTTGGGGGTGGAAATTGTGGGAAAACATGAAAGTTACTTGGGGCTTCCTACTTATGTGGGTCGTAGCAAGTCAGAGCCTTTTGCTTTTATCAAAGAGAGGTTGAGCAAGAAGCTTGAAGGTTGGCAAGGTAAGTTGCTTAGTAGTGCTGGGAAGGAATTGTTGATTAGGGTAGTCGCTCAAGCACTGCCTTCCTATTCCATGAGTTGCTTTCTTCTTCCTAAAGGATTCTGTGTTGCTTTACACCAAATGTGTGCCAAATTTTGGTGGGGCAGTAAGCAGGATAATAGAAAAATTCATTGGATGTCTTGGGAGCGTTTATGTCGGCCCAAGGAGCAAGGGGGTATGGGTTTCAGAGACTTATATGCTCACAATTTGGCTTTACTAGCGAAACAGGGTTGGCGTTTGTTACGTTTCCCAAACTCCTTGCTGGCTAGGATCAATAAAGCTCGATACTTTCCTTCTGGTGATTTTTGGTCAGCTAGGGTTTCAGGTTCTGTTTCTGCTTGTTGGCGAGGCATAATGGAAGCTAAAGCTGTGTTGATGAGGGGTGTCCGTTGGCAGGTGGGTGATGGTAACTCTATCCGGATTTGGTCAGACCCTTGGATACCTCGTCCTTCTTTTTTTCGCCCACTCCTTCGTCCGAATATTCCTGTGACTCGGGTCAGTGAGTTAATTTCGGATTCTTGTTGGAATGCTGCTCTTATTGAGAATATTTTTGATCCTGTTGATGCAAATTTGATATTAGCTATTCCCTTGAGTTCGAGGTTAGTCCCAGATAGGCTTATTTGGCACTTTGATGCTAAAGGGATTTTTACTACTAAAACTGCTTATGTTCAAGCTTTTAATTTGCTGAACTCTCCTGCTTCTGCTTCTAGCAATGATTCTGGTACCTTGCTATGGAAACGGTTATGGGCCGCTAAAGTTCCGGGTAAGGTTAAAGTGCATACTTGGAGATTTTGTTCTTCTATTTTACCTACTATTTCCCAGCTTCGTCAAAGGCATGTTTATATTGAGGGTGGTTGCGCTTTATGTAACGATGCGGATGAGTCTGTTGAGCATGTTAGTCGAGATTGCCCCTTTGTTAAATGTATTCTTTGCCGGTGCCCTGGGCTAGGAGGCATTTTTGCTAACCATTCGGAGGCTTCGTGCTTGGATTGGTTGCAGGTATGTTCAGAGTCTCTTTCTGAAGATCTTTTTTCTCTTCTCTTATGGGGGATTTGGTCTATTTGGAAAGAAAGGAATAAGAGGGTTTGGCAAGATAAATGGTCTTCTCCTGAGCAAGTGAGGTATGGTATTTATTCCCAACAGTTAATTTTCAAATCAGTTGGACTGAGTCAGAGACGGGTTGGGAGCAGGGTGACTAAACCTTGGTCTCCTCCTCCAGTCGGTTGGTTGAAAGCTAATATTGATGGTGCTTTTGATAAGAATTCATGTTCTGGCGGCATCGGGGTGATAGTGAGGGACTCTGATGGGTTGATTATGGGTGGTTGTTGCTGCAAAGTTGGTAGGGTTTTGTCTCCGGCTTTGGTGGAAGCTCTAGCTGCTAGAAGGGCTTGTCAACTTGCTGTGAGTAATAGCCTTGCTCCTATTATTTTTGAGTCTGATTGTCAGAAATTGGTGAGGGATATTATGTCTGAGGAGGAGGATGCTTCAGGATATGGAGGTATTGTGGAGGATGTTATCTTTCTTCATGCTTTTTTACCTGGGTCATATTTTACTCATGTGTATAGAGAGTCTAATTTTGTTGCTCATATGTTGGCTAAATTGGCTCTTAGTTCTAGTTTTGATGTTTCCTGGAGTGGTCATATTCCCTCTAGTCTTAGCAACTATGTTGCTACCCATTATATGATTTAACCTCATCAATAAAAGTTTGACGTCCTTCTCTCAAAAAAAAAAAAAAAACATGCGTTGAACATGTATATCATACATTTTTATGTCACATGATCTTTTTTTTTTTTTTTTTGATCAAATAAGAACTTCATTGAATAATGAATCGTTTACAATGATTTGAGGAAGTACTTTCAATAATCAGCCACCATAGAGGTAGAGATTACAAGAAAGCTTCCCATAGTAGACTTCACACTGGAAGTCCATATTAACACATTGATGGAGCCACTCAGGCCCCGACTTTAAGCAAAGAAAAAGCTGACTGATTTTCAAGGCTTCCCTTGCTAAACAGTGAGCTATTTTATTGCCTTCCCGTTTCACAAAGCGGCCTCTACAACTATTAAAAGATTGAACTAAACACTTGACTTAATCAATAATATGTCCCTCAGAACTAAGATCATCAAAACTATCAATAAAACTATTAATAACCAAGAGTGCATCACCTTCAACTTCGATGTTGGAAAATCCTACATGCAATGCGAACTGATCTTAATCATAGTTTTGATTCTTATTAAATGTTGTAATGAGTATCAGAGTATGTAGTGAAAATGAAAAATGAAAATAGATAAGGATAATAATAAAGAATGCAATCTAATATTATTAAATTGGAAAGTATAGAGAAAATAAAAATAATATTTTTTGGGTATAATTATTGTCCTTAATAGTAATTTTATAGTAGGTTATATATCTCACTTAATAATTCATAATAGAGTGAGGTCAAGTGAGCAGATTTGGAATTTTTGTACTGCTTGCTGAATTATAATGAAAGGGCTGACCTATTTCCATAAAAAAAAAAGTGAGCAGATTTGGAGGTCCCAATAGAAACACTCCTAAACTAAAAGACAAACGCTAAAACATTGTTCATTACTGTTTAATGAATAGTGTCATGACATTTTTGCCCTTCATTTTTTGGAGAATAACCTGTTTGTCCCCGACAGGTTTTTGATACCTGTGAAGCCCAGTGGTTATGCCTCGGCTGTGCGTGTTTACTCTAGAGAAAGACATCTGCTTTGATTTGTCCTATAGTTGTTTTCTTTTAGTATTTGGTGTATTCTAAGACTTATGTCAACCACATACCATGAAACAACGCCTGCGTATCTAAAGCACCATCGATCAATATCATTATTCAGGTTCCAAAGAAACCAAAGGAAGAAGAAGACGAAGTGAAGATAGTTAATTTAATTGGCAGATGAAAATCAGTGAAACTATGAAGAAAGAGTATTAATTTTGGAATTGGCTTCCACCTAATTGCTTCTGCACCGCTCTCTCAGTCTCCAAAGGTAATCCCGATCTTAAAAGTTTGGATTTTTGAAGTATTAGGCTTTTGGGTTTCTTGGGGTTTTTAGGTTTTAGAGGTCAAATGGGCCGAATGGGTAGGAAAGTTTGAAACTGTGGGGTATTAGTTACGTTTTTCTTGCTGGGTTTTTCAGGTTTTATTGAAAAGGGTTGTCTAGGTTCTACAACTACATATATACTAAGGGCACGTTTACTTATTTGGAATGGGAGGGAATGATTACGGAGTAAAAACATTCCTGCATTTACTAACACATAAAGGAATCGGAATGATTCCGGGTAAAAGAATTCCTGCGTTTACTAACACATGAAAGAATCGGAATTGATGTAGGTCTCACCTCCTTATCAGGAATCGATTCTTGAATACTCAGGAATTTGATTACGAAGGGGGGAGATGAGTTTAGGAATCAATCCTCCAGAATCAATACCGATTCTTTTCTTCTCTCATTCCACTTGTCTCCGATTCATGATTATTTTCCATTCCAAGTAAGTAAATGTGTCATAAGTTTATGCAACTAGAATTTTGATGCAAAATGAATGAGTCCAATTGTGTACATGAATTGTGATTTTTCAGGACATGCTACTGCAAGTTTTGTCTTCCGGTTCTGTTTCTCTCTGTTGTCTTTTTGCTTTTTGAGGTTTTTATGTTTTAAATGGAAATGGGTAGTCTAGGCTCTGCATTTTGTCTGTAAAGATAACAGGGTGTTTGGTTTGAGGGAAACTAGAAAAGAACGGGGCTTAGGTAGAAACGTGCCTACATTTGTTAATGACCCATGCATACTTCAGTGTCTCTATTCTGTTATTTAATATTTTTGATTCTACATCTGCGTGCTACCTTGATTTGCTTTCTTCATTTTCTTTGATAACAAAAGAGGGATGCATTTTTTTTTGTCACAATGAATCTATCACTGAATATACAATAGCATATTGGTATCAAAAGAAAGTGATTGAGGTATGAAAGTGATTTTGTAATTTTTTCATATTAAGTAGTTTGTCTACAGTCGTCATTAGTTGTCAAGGGGAAATATGAATGTTTGAATTTTGGTTAGCAGTTTGACAAGAAAGTGTTATTTTCATTCTAAGTTTAATTAACAACAATACATTACATCAGATGAAGTTGTTTTGCAGTGAAGTCCTTAACTCACAATCTGTTCCTCACCTGTTAGAATTTGTCCTAAACTCTATTTTTGGTCAAATCTAATAAAAATATAATTTGAGGGCTTACATTGAAGAGTTTGTTTGATAACTTGCATTTTATTGTTTTAACCATTACATATCATATGTAGAGTATGTGAGTTGAAAGAGATATATTATAACTATCCATGTTCTCAATTTGAGCCATCTACCTGTATTCAAGATAGATAATACCGCGACTTTTACTCCCCCTCTCTCTCGCTCTGCTAGGGTTAGGGTTTTGAGTTTTTAGAGTTGTGCGGCGTCCCGCTTCATGGCTGCTGCTATTGCCTCCATGAGTGCCAGGCTAGCGACCAAATTGTAGCTCAAGGATGGTGAAGAACCTATGGACTTGGGGAATCTTAGGGTTCCGGGGAACGAGTTTCTTGCTCGTCACTTTTACTTGGTGGGGAAACTTAATACTTGCAGGGTGGTGGTTTTGGATTCGTTCCGGAGTGCGGTGAGATCGATGTGGCGACTGACGGGGACCGTGGAGGACCAACCACAGGGTGACCGGTTTCTGTTTATGTTCACTCATGAACATGATGTTGCTCGGGTGATCGAAGAAGGGAGGCCCGTGGGGTTTTCAACGTGCTATGATTCTCTTGAATGATTATGATGGTTTCTCGGAGATCTCTGTGGTGAAGCTTGATTTTGTTTGGATCTAGGTTATGCTTCAGGGCATCCCACCGGGAATCTTGACGAAACCAACTGTTTGGTTGGTAGGAGGGACGATTGAAGAGGTTCTGGAGGTGGATCGTTTGGCTCTTCGCCGAGGAGAAGCTCAAGTCTGGCTTATTCTTTCCATCAATGACCTGGTGTGCCTGGATCGTGGGATTAGGGTTTCTCCAATTGACGTCCTAACGCTGCGACTTAGGTATAAGAGGCTTCTGGGGCGCTGCAGGTTGTGCGCTCTATTGAATCATTGAGGGCAGCGTTGCCTTAGGGAGGATGAGTCGGAGACCGACACCGTAGTAGAGGAGGGCTCGCAGCAGGCGCCGGGGCCGGTTCCTCCAGTCCTAGTTTTTAGGGCTAATACCCAGCCCTCTCCTTCCCTGCTTTCGACCTTCAAGGTTCCTAACATGCTGAAGAAGAAACAAGTGCAGATTCATTCGCTTCCAGAGCTAGTGACATCGCTTGGGTCTGAGGGAACTTCTGCTCCAGCTCCGGTGGTGGGGGTGCGTCGTCCCAAGGAGAAGAGGACTCTGAATATGGTAAAAGAGCTAAATACAGCGTAGCTCTTATTCCAGCAACCTGCAACCGGAAAACCTAGGTTTGGAACTCTCTTCTGAAGGTTTGGTTGAGGTGAAGGTGAAGGTGATGTCGGCTCCCAAGGTCTATAAGAAGAAGGGTAGGCCTCGTGGACAGAGAAACAAGGTTAAACTGGCGGTGTCTGTCTCTGGTGGCTCTGAGTCCATGGTGTCGAGTTCAACTGAGGATGGTCCTGGCAGTGTGCATGAGGGGTCGGCAGCTTTGCCTGCTTCCCGATCTGAGTAGGAGATGATCCCCTCCGTAGACTAGGGTGTGATGGGTCCTGTTTGGTCTTAGCGACGTACACCAGAAGGGTCTTAGGCGTTAAAAGGATCAAGGAGGTGTCTCATTTTAGGAGGCGTAGGGTTCTTGCTTTTTAGTTTTATTGCTTTTGTTGGTAGTCTTATTTCTTTGGATTTTACACTACAGGAAAATATGTCTTTCACGACGTGCAAATTTGCACGTCGTAAATTACAATTTACGACGTGCAAAGTCGTGCAAAAACGCGCCCTTATAGACCGCGTCGTGAAATCGAGTTCAATTTTTGAATTTTACGGCGTGCTTTTTGCACGCCGTAAATGAACCCAAAAGCACGTCGTGAATCTCTTCCCGCCAATTTGAAAATGTTAAACTGACGACCCCAGTGCACGTCGTAATCAACACTTACGCACGCCATAATTTTACATTTTGCACATCGTAAATCAACACATACACGCCGTAAGTTTACATTTTGCACGTCGTAATTTTACATTTTGCACGTCGTAAATCAGCACATGCACGCCGTAAGTTTACATTTTGCACGTCGTGAATCAACATTTATGCACTCCGTAGATTCACAAATGCGTGCCGTAAATTTGTTTGTTTTTCCTGGATATTTTCCCCATTTCAATGAGCTATTATGTTACCTTTTCTTTACATTTCTACATTACATTAACTTAAGCACCCAAAAGTCAAGTAGACAAAGAAAATGTGCATTTTATAAAATTATCCATTATATCCAACAACTCAAATTAATCCAATGTTGATAAACTATTCTTCAAGCCATAACACAAAAGGCCTTCAAAATGAAATGAGAGGCAAGAGCAATGGGAGGTAGGAGGAGGTCACTGCGTTTTGAGAGACGAGGCCGGAGCAACGTACGTTGTGAGGAGAGTGAGAGAGAGACGAGGGAGAAGTCGAGTTTTGTAACGGGCCAATTTTATAAATGGGACAATTTTTTTGTGGGCTGAGATCACAGCGTGCAACGGGAAAACGCCGTAAATTTCAATAAAAGCGTGATTTTACGGCGTTCTTTAGAAGCATGCCGTAATTTTCTTTAAAAATTTGCAAGATTTACGGCGTGCATCTAATACACGTCGTAAATGATACTCATTCACGGCGCGCATTTGATGAACGCCGTAAATCTTGCGTCGTGAATGACCCATTTTTCTGTAGTGTTAGTTTTTTGGATTTCCTTTTGGTTTTAGTTCTTTGCTGAGCTTGCATTGTAATATGAGGGGTGTTTGTACCCTTCATGCTTGACCGAGTGAGGTCGTTATGATTTTTCGTTGCCCTAAAAAAAAAAAAAAATTGAGCCATCTACGTAGATTCTTATTTGATCATTTTGGTGTGTATGTATTAACAAATTTGGGTATTGTGAATTTTTGGGCTTAATGATTTAGTTATATTTTTGCATATACCTTTATGCTTTGTCTGTGAATTTCATTGTTGTTTTCTTCGGCTTTTTCAGATCTGACCTTATAAAGAAAAAGGCTTCTGCTTTTTGTTGTTGTTGATTTGTATTCAGTTTTGAAGTATTTGGGCTTCTTATTCTTACTTAGGTATACCGTATACCATCTCCAACTTTTTCTCTTTACCATCTTCGGCATGTTTGTTGTAAAGCATTGTCACCAACTCACCATATATGTTGAGATGATTTTGTTTATTCCTTTTGAAAGGGTCCTTCAAGTTTAAAACTGTAATTAGAAACTTTCTGAGGCAGTTTGGGTTTTTTGAAAGGAAATTAATGATCGGATTCAAGTTAATTTGGGATTTAGAGGTTGATCTATAGGTTTGGTTACTAGTGATGACGTTCGTCATAGCTACAGATTAGCACCAGCAGATGGAATCATGCATATTTAATAGTTGGGGCTGAGACTGGCAAAGTTGTTTTGCAGATACAGACAGTTGTTATAAAGCCTCATCATTGTTAGAGGTATATGCTATTTTAATTATCTATGTACGTATGCTATTTTTCTTTTTAGATTTGCAGTTGTTATTGGTAGAAATCTTCAAGTCTTTTACACATATTTTCTTCAGCATCTGCTTGCTGAACATGACTATTTATTGCAGTGTACCAGTCTTTCACATTTCTGGAGAATATTTTCTGTTAATATATGAAAATTATTCTATGCACGTCGGTGCACTGAATCCTCCTCCGTTAATATAATGTATTATAAAACAACATGCAAATATTATGTGACAGTTCTTGATAAAGCTTATTATCTTTCTTGGCAAGTTACTTAACGCATGCTTTTTGTTCTCTTTTGATTGCTCTCATGGTTTATCATCATTAAGTAGATATGCTACAATAATTCCGCTTAGTAAAGCATTTGGTAAACATTTCATAAAAATAAAAAATAAAAAAAAATTGGTAAACATGCTGGAACATGAATTGGCGTCATAAGAGATCTCCAAAAATTTCTGGAGGTAATCTTATTTTATTTTATTATAAATATTCGGATGCCTATTTCTGACTAAATTCGATCTCTCCAGCTGTCCCTTTACTCCCTTACCGATAAAGATATGAACCAGCTCATTAAAAATAATGGATTGCATGTGCTGAAGCGGATGCTAGGTCCGTCTGATAAGTTTTAAGAATATGGTTTGTTTTTTTATTGGCGACACAAAACGTTGACAACTACCATGCCACCAGGTTTGAATTTCCAGGCTGTAGGTTTCACGTGTTCTGCCACTTCTGATTCAACAACAACATAAATAAATTATACTAACGAAAGAAAAACAATCAACATAAATAATCCTGTCTGTTAACTTCGTACTAATACCACATCAACTAGCTCAGACTTCACTTGTCACTCAAATTTATTTGGTTCAAAGACTACACTCCACAATGGAACTGGAGAGCATTCTAGGATATCTGGAGAACAAGACCATCTTAATTACTGGAGCTACTGGCTTTGTAGGAAAAGGTACTGTTTGCTCCATCAACTTTTTTTTCCACTTTCTGCTTTGTACGTACGTAGGAAAATGTACTATTTGGTCAACTTCTTTTCCCACTCTCTCAAAAACTCAATTGGTTAATACTTAATAGCCACTATTTTTTTTTTTTTTTGAATTGATAGCCACTATTTTCTAGAAAGCTCAAGTTGTCAAGCCAATAACAATTTTCATACACACATACTCAAGGCTCAAAAAAAACAAAAAACAAAAAAAGAACAATTGTCATACTCATTTATACACACTGAAGCTTGAAACTAGGAGGATTTGTAATGGCTAGGATTTGAAAGCTCAAGATTACTGCTTCGATATTATGATAATGTTGTTAGTTTACTACTAGTGTTAAAGCTTTCGTTGTGTGCATGAGATCCAGCAATTATTTATGCTTCAAACAACTATTTATAATTATGACAACTTTGTTTTGCAACCCCATGCAGTGTTGGTGGAGAAAATACTAAGAGTTCAACCAAACGTGAAAAAGCTGTATCTTCTTTTAAGAGCTTCCGATGCCAAATGTGCCACACATCGCATGCATAATGAGGTTTATATACAAAAATAAGTTCAAACATAACTTGCATAAAAGTGGACAAACTTATTATCATGTAGATTTTATATACTGACTTGTGTCTATATCTATTATTAAGATCACAGGAAAAGAGTTGTTCAGGATTTTAAGGGAGAAATGGGGCACAAGTTTTGATTCCTTCATATCAGAAAAGATTGTTGCTCTCTCAGGAGACGCAACTTTTAAAGACCTGGGAGTGAAGGAATTCAAAATAAGAGAAGAAATGTGCAACGCAGTACAAATTATAATTAATTCTGCAGCTAGCACCAAGTGGGATGAAAGGTAATTTGACGTTGCATATTTAATTCTGTGAAGTTCAAGTCCAATTTTTTTTTAAAGAAAGGATGACCTCAGCCAACCTTGCATTATAATTCAATCAGTTAAGAATCATCGTTTCAAGATTTATGTCTTCAATTACGTAGAAAAATAGTAAATAATAAGACAAATAATAATGATAATGATAATGGCAAAAAGAATTTCAATATGATATTTTCTTATCAAAATGATCGTAGAAGGAGTACAAAATTTATTGATAAATGGTTATTATCATTAAGCTATGATTGAAAATTTCAATATGAATGTTTTTACGATTTTACAATTTAGTTAAAAATTTGTATAAATTATTTACTCATGTTAATTAAAAACAAAACGGTTGATTATATAGTCGAGATGTGATTCAAAAGTGGGTTTCAGAAGTGATCCTAAAATAAATAAATAAAAAAGGGGGTGTGTTTGTGGGGTTACAAAATTTGGTTTTTTTTTTCTCTTTTTTTTTTGAAATTATGTATTTGTTAGAATAGACAAACACAAATCATTTCTCTAAAACTAACTTTGATTATTGCAATGATATTTGAGGATACGAATATTTCAAATGATTGCCATGCAATTATTATATAAATGGAAGGAAATGTTTGCTGTAATGATGCAATGATTATTGACTTACTGTAATCATACTTGCACTTCAAGTAAGCATAATTATTGAATGATCCATCATACCAAGCCGTTACCTGCACTTCTTTTCAAACTAACATCAATATATATGTAAAGTAAGTCTATATAATGGATGTGCAGGTATGACGTTGCACTGGAAGTGAATACATTTGGAGTTTTGAATGTGTTAGACTTTGCAAAGAAATGCTTAAATCTGGAGATGGTTGTTCACGTGTCAACAGGTTAGGGTTTATTTTTTTGGGATTGTATATACCAGTTCCCAGTTCATGGATTTGCACTGTATGTACTATTATTGGCATTTCCAACTCATCTGACTTATGCTTCTTGGATTTGCTTCACGGCTTCACCTGTTGTGTAGCTTATGTGTCTGGTGATAGATCGGGGCTGATACTAGAGGAGTACTCATCTTCAATGGATGAGATCGCAAGACAAACTACTCATGATGTTGACTTGAAAGAACATGAAAAGAAGATGGTGGAGCGCAAATTAAAAGAACTACAAGCACAGCACGCTTCTGAAGAAGTTATTACAAATACAATGAAGGACTTTGGCACTGCAAGGTTTTAGAACTTCGACTAACTCCACCTTATAAACTCTCAAATTTAAATTTAATTGAACTTTGTTAATTATCTATTATTAATTGGTTCTGGCCGACCTTTCCAATCTATTAGGGCTAAGTTGTATGGATGGCCATATACCTATCTGTTTACAAAGGTAATGGGAGAAATGTATCTAAGACGCTTGAGAGGTAACCTATCTCTTGCTATTATACGTCCAACTCTGATTACCAGCACTTACAAGGAGCCATTTCCAGGCTGGATTGAAGGTTTCAGGTAATTAGCATGTGCATTTTATTTTATTTTATTTCGTTATTGGACCAATTACATATAGACCCATTTCCAAGTGTTACATTACTCAATAGGCCACCAATTTTGTTTTTTCCCCTCATAAAGCTACCAGATTAAAAAACGTCTTAAATTTTGGATATTACCACCGAACATTCTCTCCGGAGCCGGAGGATTTATCGTCGGGGAAGCGACCAGTAGACAGTTGAGAAAAAGAGAATTGACTTTTTTGAGAAGGGAACAACAATCGCTCCACGCCTGAACCGAGTGTGGCCAGTCTGGTTGAGAAAGCAAATGACCTTTTTGAACTTTGAGATGGTGTGAAGGGAAAATCTACTCTTACCAACATCAAAAACTACCCTGACCAACAACAAAATCTACTTTCACCAATATCAAAAGTTATTCTCACCAACAACAAAAGCTACTCTCACAAACACCAAAAACTACTCTCACAAACAATAAAAGCTACTACCAAACAGAACAAAGGCTACTCCTAGACATTGAGAAAGCTATTCTCAGAGACTAGGAAGCTACTCCCAGAGGCTGAGAAAGTTATTACTAACCAATACAAAAGCCTCTCTAGAACATCAAAACAAATATAAATTTACAATATCAAATGCTTGAATCAAAACACTCAAATTCAGCCGAACCAAGCTTTGATTAGGCACAAATTTAATTAGCCAAATAGACCTCCTATTATACACAAATTTAGCCAAACAGAAATCTACAGATGATTCAGGGCTAGTTTGGGATTGCTGTGACTTTAAAAAAAAACTGCTGCTGCTGTGTTGTGAGAATAATCAGCTGTGAATTAAAACAGTTTCGTGTTTGGTAAATAATATTTTTAAAAGTGCTGTCAGTACATAAAATAACTGCAGAGTGTGTTTTGATCCACAGCAGCTTCTAAAAGCAACCTCTGGGCTGCTTCTAAAATCTGCTGCCAGTGACCTATAACTTTCAATTAAAGCTGCTTTTTATTTATTTACCAAACACAATAAAATTTAAAATTTTGAACAAAAGCTGATTTTTTTAAAAGCGAAGCAATCCCAAACGGGGCCTCAATCACGGAGCTCCCAGAGTAAATACTCCGTTTGGTAGAAACCTCTCAATGCTCGACGCCATCACCGCCGCGATAGTCGAAGGCGTGACGCGACCCAGATCTAGAGAGAGAGAGAGAGAGAGATAGAGATTTATATATAATTAGGCCTCACTGCAGTCGGTTTTATTATGTGCATGGAAGGACAAAATCGACAGAGATGGAACAATTTGAGGATGCAACTAGCCTTATGAGAACAAGACAAACTATGTGGCTTAATGATTAATAAGAGTCTTAAAATGACACGTACGTACTTATGAGTAATTTTCTATTATTTTTTCTATTACTAACTTGTATAAGATAATAGTCAAATACATTATTTTGGATTTTTGATAATGTAAATGATGCCATTGCCAGTTATTTGCCACATAAACACAAACATTTGCTTATATGCTTAGAGAAATTAGGATATAGTTTTTAGGAGAATATCTTGGGGAGGCCCCAAAGACATTGCAGGTCCACCCTTTCAATTAGAAACCATCTTTCCAAAACTCAATTCTTACTGCACCTGTTATTAGTCTGCAATATATATACTGGAAAATCCTTATAACTTAAAAACTTATACGCATGAACAAACCTAATGATCCAACCGTTGTACTGAAGAATTTCTCATTTTCTAGGTGACAGTTTATCCATGTTTACTTTGCAAACATGATTTGACTTTCCCACTTAAGTTCGACGTTAATGATAAAAGCAGTTCTAAAGTTCAGTTTTTCTAAACAAAAAATCATTTCCTTTGGTCCGCAGCAGATCCATTAGAATTTTTCTAAACTTATGAGCATATAATGAGCATACTTTGTTATGGCAGTCCAACATACTCTTTACATAACTCTCTAGTTTAGTTTTTAATTTTGGGTATTTAAAATTTAAAACTAGTTACAGTATATATAGAGAATTGCAAGAGACACATCTTATTAATTGCTTGCTATGCTAGTTTTTTGGCTATTTTATTTTAAGTTTGCTATGCTAGCTTTTTGGCTATTTTATCTAAAGTTTGCTAAGTAACCATGTCTGATCCAAAAAACAATTTGATGACTGCAGATCTTATGATAGCCTAATTGGTAGTTATTGGAAAGGGAAGCTCACATGTGTACCTGTCGATCCTATGTCAGTGACAGATATGGTCAGTTAAAGTTGTTACATAAATAGTTAGATCAGCCGCTTTTTAAATAATTGATGCAGAGTGTGATAATAATTTTTTTTAAGCTATACTATGAAATTATTTATCAAATTTCGAATTCATTTTCCAGCAAATGTTCCCTCCCCTTTTTTTTTTTTTTTTTTCCCTCTCATGTACATGCAAAACTAAACTTATATAAGGAGTTCAACATATATGCAGATTCCGGTTGACATGGTGGTAAATTCAATTATTACAGCGATGGTAGTGAATGCGAATAAATCTCGTGAAATTATTTACCATGTTGGAACCTCATTACGAAATCCCCTTAAATTCTCTGATTTTCACAAATTTATGTTCCGATACTGCACAAAAAATCCATGGCTTTACGATGATGGAAGGCTTATCAAGGTTGGCAAGTTAAAAATGGTGAGGACCATGACCGCTTTTCGCTTGTACATGCAACCATTGCAGGTTTGGATTTTCTTTTCATTCTCCTGTTGTTTTTTTTGTTTTGTTTTTTTTTTTTTTAAGCCACTGTTTCAATACTTGTTTTCCTTTTGTAACTTGAAGGGGAGTCAAATCCTAACCTAATTTCTTACTCTCTCTCTCACCACTTGGGCTAATCCCAAGGAGTTTACTTATTTTCATTTCTACCACTACGTACACTAATAAGTTGATATTCTCGTAACCTTGTTCTTTATTAATTATTTTCATTTTTCTTCTTCCTTGAAGGGATTAAAGTTTTTGAATAAAGAATTTGACCAATATTTCCGAGATGTATACATTAACTATGACCGGAATGTCAAATCGGTGATACGGATGATTGAGTACTATATACCACTTTTGCTATTCCAGGGGATGTACGTGTGTTTTGCTACAATAATTTGATGATTAAACATAAATTAAGTTGTGTAATTAGATCGCGTGCATATTTGCACTAGTGTAACGTTCGTTCACATTTTTGCTTGTAGCTTTGACGACACCAATTCAGAAGAATTGCGAAGGATAGCAAGCGAGAACTACATTGATGCAGAAAATTTTAATTTCAACCCAAAATGCATTGACTGGGAAGACTATTATATCCATGCTCACATTCCTGGCCTTGCAAAGCATGTTATTTTCAAACACAACCAAAGTCGGCTTTGAATGAATTAATTACTTCTCGGCATGCATTGATATCACCCTTACAAAAGCTTCTTCTTCTTTTTTTGGGGGTCTGTACTATAATTAGAGTAATCGAATGTTGTATTCTGCAATAAGAACTAGTCTTTAAACATATTGTTGTTTCTTATGTATATTAAGTGTACTTTCACGAATGATGTATGTATCTAATTATCCGTTAATACACAATGTGTGGCAAGCTATATGTAGGGTAATTTTTGATTGCGGATTGAGCTTTTCTTTTGTTTTCTTTTACTATAAACGGTAACTTATCAGATAATGAGTAATGTTCTAGTTCCAGCACAAAAACTTAACCCTAGGTCCTAGAAGGAATCGTAGCAACTGCAATCATTAATTAGAAGCTACCGGCCACCATCGTCAGTGCCGCCACCAGCATCAAAACCACCACCGCCGTCAACACTGACACTAAAGCCATGAAAACATGACCCAATTCATGACTTGAGCAAGGAGTTCGCGATTGAATCTCTAAGCATCACCCACCATGAGGGGCCACAAGATCGAAGTCGATCGCTACCACAATGTTGATGTCATAGGAGGAAGATTCAAAGAAGCATATCACCTCCATCACCTGCCGCTGTGTCGATGTTTCAGCTAAAAAAGCACAACAAGTCAACAAATAATTAAGTCCCCCTGTGCCGGTACGTGAAACACCATAAGAGAGAAAAATCTGAAGGAGATAATCCATGAGAGAAGAAGAGAATGATGGGAATTAAGAGTAAATGTCTCGTACGTTGACGTTGTCGAAGGAAAGTAAGAAAGTGCGAACCACGATCATGTAGAAGTCGGAAAAGTAAAGGTCCAAAAATAAAACTCTCCATGTCAAAGTCATTGACGGATTGTGTTTGTATAATGTCATTTGATGCTTCACATTGAATAATATAATCAACCCTAGATCGACCTATTTAATTAATTGTTTCAAATAACATGAAGTATTCAAACTTTTTTTTTTTAAACAAACTGACAACTCTTTATTAATTAGAAGAGAACTCCTCAATTACATCCAAAATGAAATAAGGGAAACAAACCCCTAACTAATATCTTGAGAAAAAGAGCGAGCATATTAGCTAATTTGTGAGTCACAAAATTGGCTTGACGATAAGCATAAATAAAAAAAGAACTTGAGACCTGCTAGAGATCACAGATTTGCCTTGAGGAGATCTCTCCTCACACAAATTTGCATTTAGGGAACTACTTCTCATCTAGATTCACCTTGAGATGATTTCTCTCCTCACCCAGATTCTCCTTGAGGAGATTTCGTTTCACCCAAATCTCTCTTCAGATGTTTCACTTCAAGGTAATTTTTCTCAAACAGATTAATTTGTCTCTTTATTAAACCATATCCTGACTAGAAATCATTGTTAAAATTTTACACCCCCACATAACCTTCATATTCAATTAATTTATTTTTTTACACATCAATCAAGATAACCAAAACCCTACGTCAAGTTTCTCTCGTGGAAACCCTAACGCCGTCGCTTCTCCGACGTGCACTCTAAGATTTCCCAACATCGTCCATCCATTTTTCATGGAGATCCTGGCATGGAACTGTAGGGGAATGGGGAATGATTCTGCTGTGCAAGCGCTGGGTTTGCTGGTGCAGAAACACAAGCCGGATTTTATTTTTCTCAGCGAGACGAAGGTCTCAGATGTGGATTACATGGCAAATCTTAGGCTGCGCATTGGATACCTGAACTGTGAGGCGGTATTCAGTGAGGGGCAGTCAGGGGGTCTGGCACTATTCTGGCGAGACGGTCTTGACGTCCGTTTTCGGTTGAAATCACGGAATCACATTGATGTTGAAGTTAGGGCTACTGATGGCTCTTTTGTGCACTGGAGGTTGACTGGATTCTACGGTCACCCTAAGACTTCTGAACGACATCGGACCTGGTCTCTACTTCGGGACTTGGGGGATGAATCATCGCTGCCGTGGGTTGTAGTAGGGGATTTTAATGAACTGTTGAATGCAGCAGAGAAGCAAGGAGGTGAGTTGCGTAGGGAGAGTCAGATGCAATTGTTTCGGGATGCACTGTCTCATTGTGACCTAGCTGATCTAGGTTTTTCTGGTGCACCGTTTACCTGGCAGGGTGGGGATGTATGGTGTCGTATAGACAGGGCAGTAGCTTCGTCCTCTTGGGTGGATGTTTTTGCAGCATCTAGGGTGTCAAACTTGGCGCCTATTCATGGGGACCATGTGCCTGTTTTGCTGAGTGCTTGTCAAATGGTTGTTATGCCCAGTAAACATCTACAACAGTTCCGGTTTGAGAGTTTTTGGATCCAGCATGCTGGTTGTAGGCCGGCTGTGGAAGAGGGTTGGGCTACCCCAGTTCAAGGCTCCCCTATGTTCCAAGTCTCTAAGAAGATTATGTATTCCCGATTTGCTCTTAATCGTTGGCAGCGAACCACGTTCGGGACCAGGAAAAGAGAGATAGGTTTGTTGAGGCTAGGGAACGTTTGCAAGAACTACTGAACTCTCCACAGTCTGATCAATCTCACCAGGAAGGGTTGGTTTTGTCTTCTAAATTGGACACTCTATTGTCTGACGAGCATAACTATTGGAAGCAAAGAGCTAAGGTCACTTGGTTAACACAGGGTGACCGTAATACAAAATACTTTCACCGTAAGGCTTCGAACCGCAGGGCTAAGAATAGACTTCAGGGTTTATTTGATTCAAATGGGCTAAGAATAGACTTCAGGGTTTATTTGATTCAAATGGTCATTGGCAGACGTCTAAGGCAGGTATGGAGGCTGTGATCTTGGATTACTTTTCAACTATGTTCACATCTCAAGCGGTGGATTCTGAACAGATGCAAGATGTTGTGGGATTATTACAGCCTAAGGTCACTAGTGATATGAATGAAGAGCTGTGTGCTCCCTACTCTGCGGAGGAGATTAAAATTGCTCTTTTTCAGATGTATCCGACCAAGGCTCCAGGTCCGGATGTGATGCCTCCCCTCTTTTTCCAGCAATACTGGGATGTTATTGGGACTGATGTTGTTACAGCTGTTCAAGACTTTCTTCATTCTGGAAGGTTGTTGGGGGCCATTAACTATACTCATGTATGTTTAATTCCCAAGGTGCAAAATCCTACCACTATGTCTGAGCTGAGACCTCTAGCGCTATGCAACGTTATTTATAAAATTTGCTCTAAGGTTGTGGCTAACCGGTTGAAGAAGATTCTAGATTTATTGATCTCTCCAGCGCAAAGTGCGTTCATTCCGGGTCGATTGATTACTGATAACACATTGATTGCTAACGAGGTTTCCCATTTCATCCATAATTGGAAGTCTAGTACGGAGGGTGTTATGTCTCTGAAGTTAGATATGAGCAAAGCATATGATAGGATGGAGTGGAGTTTTCTAGAGGCAGTATTGGTACGACTTGGGTTTGATGACAGTTGGGTCCGTATTATTTTGCAGTGTGTTTCTACAGTCAAATATTCTTTTTTTGATTAATGGTCAACCTTGTGGCTATCTCACTCCTTCCAGGGGACTTAGACAAGGGGACCCCCTCTCTCCATATCTGTTTCTGCTTTGTGCGGAGGTATTTTCTAGGCTTCTTGAGCGTAAAGCTGAGTTGGGGTTGTTACAGGGTATTCAAGTGTGTCCTGGAGCACCAACTGTTCACCATTTGCTTTTTGCTGATGACAGTCTGTTGTTCGGTAAAGCTCATCCGGAGGAGTTTATGCATATTTAGTCTGTTCTTACAGATTATGAATCAGCTTCGGGTCAACAGGTTAATTTTTCTAAGAGTAGTGTGGTTTTTAGCAAGCGAGTCGATTCCAACTTGCAGATTCAGTTGGCGGATTTTTTGGGTGTTAAGATTGTGCCCAAGCATGAAGAGTATCTGGGCCTCCCAACCTTTTTGGGGCGGAATAAAACTGAGCCGTTTGCTTTTATTAGAGAACGGCTTAGCAAGAAATTAGAAGGTTGGCAAGGCAAGCTACTAAGCAGTGCCGGTAAGGATTTGTTGATTAGAGTAGTGGCCCAGTCTTTACCAACTTACTCTATGAACTGTTTTCTTTTGCCACAAAGTTTCTGTGATTCTCTACATCAATTGTGTGCAAGGTTTTGGTGGGGCAGTAAAGCTGAGAATAAGAAGATTCATTGGTTTTCTTGGTCTAAACTTTGTCAGCCTAAGGAGCTTGGGGGGATGGGGTTTAGAGATCTTCATGCTCATAATTTGGCTCTTCTAGCTAAGCAGGGATGGCGGTTGGCTTGCAATCCCACTTCTCTTCTTGCACGTTTGTATAGTGCTCTGTACTTCCCTAATGGGGTTATATGGAGTAGTTACTTGACTTCCTCTCCTTCTTCTTGCTGGCGAGGGATTTTTTCTGCTTTGAGTTTGCTTAAAAAGGGTGTACGGTTGCAAGTTGGTGATGGTGCAGATATTCGAGTATGGGATGACCCGTAGATTCCTAGGCCGGTTTCATTTAGGCCTATTATCCGTAGGGAAGTTGTCCCTATTTGGGTCAAGGAGCTGATTCTTCCAGGGATGCTTTGGGATACTGACTTGGTACGGTCTAGTTTTGATCAAGAGGATGCAGATGTGATTTTGGCTATTTCTTTGAGTCATCGATCTGTCTCTGATCGATTAGTTTGGCATTATGATCCTAAAGGTAAGTTCACAACGAAAAGTGCCTATTTGCTTGCCTTTGATCACCTATATGAGTCTCCCTCTACTTCGGTGACAGGGAATGTGACTGATTTTTGGAAGAGAATTTGGTTTGCCAATGTTCCAGGTAAAATCAAAGTTCATTTTTGGAAAGTGTGTTCTGCTATTTTGCCTACAAGTTCCCAACTCCTGTCTCGTAGAGTTCCTGTGGAGGCTGGGTGCCGTCTTTGTAGTGCAAGGGAGGAAACGATTTTACATATTTGTTGGGAGTGTCCTTTTGTGAAAGAACTACTGGGTTTGTTTCCGGCTCTACGGGCAGTACGGCAGCTCAACCTGCCTTCCCAGTGCACCGTGGTGGATTGGTTTTCTCTGAGCATGAGGTTATTGTCCAAGGTAGGGTCCTCCTTGTTTCTGACCTTACTTTGGTTTGTTTGGAAGGAAAGAAATGGACGACTCTGTTTTGGTAAGCGGGGGACTCTTAATCGATTAGCCTCTCAAGTACACTCTTTTCACCACCTTCATCTGTCTACAAGGTCTGTAGAGAAGGTGTCTCGAATTCGGCGTCCTGCCCAGTGGCATTATCCGGCACCTGGATGGCTCAAAGCCAACTGTGCTGGAGCTTTTGATCGGTCTTCATGTACTGGTGGCCTTGGGGTGATCATCAGGGACAGTGATGGTGCTGTGTTGGGAGGTGTTTGCTCAAAGGTTGGGTTTGTCCTGTCTCAACAGACTGTAGATGCTTTAGCATGCAGAGCTGCCAGTCATTTAGTGCAGCAATATGGGCTTTCCCCGATTTGCTTTGAATCTGATTGTCAAGGAGTAGTTAATGCTATTTCTTCTCCAGGTGTGAATACCTCGATATTGAGAAGGATCTATGATGACATCTCAAGTTGTCTGGAGACTTTTCCAGGGTCAAGTTTTACTTATATAGATAGAGATGCTAACAAGGTAGCCCATAAGCTTGCCAAGTTTGCACTAGGTTCGGATTTTAACTTGTATTGGAGTGGGTTTGTTCCCATGGAGATCAGTGGTTTCTTAGCCACGCTATGTACACAATAGTTCTATTGGTCTCAATATAATCTGACGTCCTTATTCAAAAAAAAAAAAAACATTCATATTCAATAATATTTCTCTGTGAATAACTGTTTTTTTTTTCCTTTCTATTTTTTATTTTTTAATAGATTTTACAGATATTTTTTTTCATTTTATCGGGATATATCTAAATATCTTATATATCGAGGATTTGATGATATCGGAAAATTTTCACATAAATGGTGGAAGATAAGATATTTTCCCCCTATGATATATTCGGTCCTTCTAAAAAGGGAGATATCAGGAGATATATCAAAAATATTACAGATATTTCAATCCTTGCTGCTATCCACCTCTGAGGTGGATATCAGCCTGGAACAATCTTCTGTTGATATCTCCTTGGGGCAGATCTAGCTATTAATTTTGATGTTAGTCTGGTTTTAGCGTTAAAGTTAGGAAGCTGCAAGAAAAAAAAATTAAAAAAAAGAAGAAGAAGAAGAAGAAGGGGGTCACCAAGGTGAAGGTAGAAACAGAGAGAAATAGAGGGAGGGAGTAAATCTATTATCTCTGCAATGCCCATTGAAACAAAAAATTTGATCAAATTCTGACAGTAACAGAATTGAACAAGGCTGAGAAAGGTGTTGTTCTGAAACAGGTAATCAACTCCAATGGCTTCAACACTCTCCACTAATCAGCTTCCAGCTCACGTCAATTTATATATATATATATATATATATATATATAATACAGGGCCCTTCTAATAAGGGATCCCTTTTTTCAGTCTTTTATAGGGATATGCATTAGACAAACTTTTGTTATTATATTTCGACATCTCAACCGTTCATTTTTTAGGTCCTAATGTGTAGATCACTTCTGAAAATTTTCAGCCAAATCGGTGATCGTTAAAGCATCCAAAACTGCAATTTACACGAACGGATCGAATCTGTCGAATCGGAACCGTCCGTATTTATAATGGTAAATTGCAGTTTTGGATGCCTTAACGATCATCAAATTAGCTGAAAATTTGCAAAAATGATTTATACATTAGGACCTAAAAACTGAACGGTTGAGATGTGAAAATATGATCGAAAAGTTGGTCTAATGCCCTATCTCTAGAAAAGACCAAAAAAAGGGATCCCTCACTAGAAGGGCCCTGTTATACAATATATATATAGTATGTAACATATATCCTTTAATCTATTATCAAATTCATAACTATTGATTTATCCAACCCATTAATTTGAAACTAGAAGGACGAACTCCAAATAATGGGCAGTGACTTTTGCGGAGGCTAACTCCACCCCAAACACTAACCCATTAAAAACTACAGTAAAATTGAAAACCAAATCCACTAAGATGTAGAGCTCGATGAGAAGGCTAAATTTCTTACCACATGCACTTCCAAAAGTGACCGTACTTGCCGAAAAAAGCGGAGAAACCATTGGCGCCACCGAAGCTTTCAAGCTTTGATTCTCCTTCCTCACCTATATATTGAACAAACTGAGACTAGAGACACGACGGTGGAGAAGAGATGAACTGAGCGCTGCCGTTTATCCACCGTAAGCAGCCTGACAGTGGAGCTCCGATCGGGTTGTCGTCACGGGTATTCGATTTGAGGAGACGGGTCGAAGGTTCTGGGCTCATCTGGGTCGTCCGATCTGACTTGGACTATTTATAGGCCCAAAATAATAATTAAATGGACGATCCAGAGATAGAGGTGCAAGAATCATCCCGAAACATGGCAATAGTAAGTCAATCCTAATCAAAGAAAGAAGCTTCATAAGAAGAAATCGAACCCTATTCCAACTAGGGGAATTTGGCCGTGAATCTTTAGGGAGGCCTTACTGTGCAGTTTTGGAAGGTCTATCCATAATCATCAAGGAGAAGTATTAGAAGAATCCTACTACTACTAGATTACGGGTTGCTTTTTCATGACTTGGAATTAATTTAGGGGTTTTGACCAATCCCAATTCTAGAGACTCTCGCGCCCCCCCCCCCCCCCCCCCCAACACTACTCACTTATTTATTTTTCCACTTACCCATAATGACTCTAATTAACAAGTTCTTTTCTAATACCCAATTAAGTTTTTTTTTTTTTTTTAGTTATTACCCATTTGTCACATAGAATGAGAAAATGGAAGAGAGAGAAGCCATAAGTGACTTTGCCGGAGTCCGGTCACCGGAATTCAGTCAATAGTCACAGGAAGCCGGTCAATGGTCACCGAAATTTTGTCACCGGTCGCTGGCCACCGGACCTCTCTGAAAATATCTCCAGAGGTCGTCGGAGATCTCATAATTCACCGAAGAGGTCTAGTGCCCCCTAATAAACATTTATTGCTCCCCAATAATCATTTATTGGGGGGCAACAAAAGTTTATGAAACCTCGCTTGAGGTCCCCAAAGAGATCGTCGGAGATATCATACGTCACCAGAAAGGTTTATTGCCCCCCAATAAAAACTTTTTATTAGGGTTTATTGCCCCAATAAATGTTTATTGGGGGGGCAATAAAAGTTTATTAGGGGGAAAGGGACTAATTTCCCAAAAATTAGACAAATAAAACTTTGATTGAGGAAGAAGATGAGGAGATTATATCAATTCAAAACCTTTTATAAGGGGCAATAAACGTTTGCTGGAGACAATAATTGTTTTAATACGAGATAATAAAATATGGGTGCGGCTATTGCCACCCTACAATTTTCTTTGTTCACCCTACTTGCTCATTACACCCTATATTTTAATTTCAATTATTAAATTTATTTATTTAACTCATTTCTCTTTCCAAGAATATCCTTATATGACATATCCAATTAAAAAATAAATATTTTTAACAAAAATCTCTCATGTAATTTATACTCATAAAAATTAAAATTTATTAAAGTTTCCTAATAAAATCATAATCTAATTTACTCCCATTTTTTTAATTTTTTCTTTGAATTTCAATGTTTTTTTTTTTTTTGATCAGGAATTTCAATGTTCTCTATTTCAATCTATGTAAAAAGATTAGTAAATTTACAACTATGATCAATGAAGAAGACATTGATTTTTTTTTCTTCGTGTTTTAATTTTTACTTTCGGTGTTCACAAAGAATTTTGCAAAGATTTTGATGAAGTTAAAGGTAATGGTTTTGTGAATTGAATAACGAATTAACGATGAGGAACAAAAAGACAAAAAAATAGTAATAAATTCAAATTTGGGTTGAGAAGATAAAGATTAATGTTATCTAAAGAGAAATTAAGTAGTTTTTGTATTTAATTAATTACTTATAAATTTATTTTTTTCTTACATATTTATATTTTAGAAAATTTGTGTACTTATTAGTCATTTTGCACTTGGGTAATATAGTCTTTCAATAATTCAAATGTTTGTAGGGTAAACAAAGAAAATTGTAGGGTGGCAATAGCCGCACCCTAAAATATTTTTTCTCTCTTTTTTTTTCCTTCTCGGCCTTCTGCCCACAGTTTACCAAAAAAAAACTTGATTTGGGCACCCACGTCTTCTTCTTTTTCCTTCTTCATCGATTGCAGACATAGGATCAGAACCCTAAGTTCTTCGTCGTCTTCACCCCATTAATGCTCAACCTTTCATACAACTCGTTTCTCCAGGTCAAATCCCACCTTCGCTTGCTCAGAAACTCGGAAACTCATTTGGATCTGTAATACCCCGAAAAATCCAAATTAATTTCCGTGGATTTTTAGAAATGATTTCACAATAGTGGGAGCGAGTACGAGGCTCTGAGAAGTTGTGGAATTAGTTCGAACGATTAATTTTCGAAAACGTACGTTATTTAGGGGCACGCGAAAATCGACTTTTTATACGTATGGAATTTGGGAAAACTTCCTTCATGAAAGTTGTAGAGCTCGTCGACACGATCGCGTGCATATATGGAACGCAAAAAATCGGAGTACGTATGAATTAGTTATGATTTTTTGAAAAAGTTTCCAATTTAGTATAAAGCTTCCATTTTGGAAATTTCCAAAAATAAAAACAGATTTTTCCAAAATTGGAAAATCGGCTGCGATTTTAGTTCCCCGCCGGAAATCGCCTCCAAAACTTCGATCGACGATTTCTTCCTCCTCCGGCCACCGATCCTCACCAAACTTCTACCATTGGCTTCGTATGGTCCTTGCGCACCTGTCTGTGGCAGCCTTTCACGGCGGCGCGGCCTGTAGCGGCGGCGGCAAGCCCGGTCCGATTTAAGCTCGATTTTGGTCAACGCCGGTTTTCTCCTAGCTCCGGCCACCAAAACTTCCGATCCTTGGCTCCATGAACTCCCCTCAACCTGCTGATCATCATACTAGGAGGATTGCACCTAGAGTGACCGGTTTCACGTTCGTCGGAGCTCGGTAAGTTTTCAATCCGAAACGAAAATCTTTCGATCGGTATATCTCGAGCTGTAGTGCATCGTTTTGATTGATTCTTTTTCCAGTGGGTTCCCCTTGATGTTATTAACAACTCTCTAGAAGGCATCGAGGCCTGAAATTGAAGCTTTGACGTCGAAATCGAGCCTTGCCGGATTCTGCAAAATTTTGGAATTTTTCCGACCACAGAAGCTTTCGATCGGTATATCTCGAGCTACAGACCATATTTTTCTGTGATTCTTGAACCAGTGAGTTCTTCTTGAGTTTCTTAACAACTCTTCAGAAGGAATCGAAGCCTTAAATTGACGTTTTTACGTCGAATTGGAGCTCGCCGTTTTCTGCAGTTTCTCGCCGGTTTCTGGAAAATTCCGGCCACCTTCATACTGTTCAAGGTAATTTTCGACCCCTTCCGGTCATTTTCAGACTTCGTGCTAGTTATGAAAGTTGTTAAGCATGATGAGAGGAAGAAGAGCAGCCCGGCCCCGACACCATTGGTGGTGGTTGGCGGCGGCTCTGCCACTAACTCCGGCGGCCCTTTCCGGCCACCTCCGGGGATCAAAAATATGGTTTCTGTACATTTTCAGATTCTATATTTCAATACGATCATTTCGATATATTATACGCAATTTTTGGATATCGTATGATTAAGTTATGAATTTTACGATTTCGATCGATTTCGATCGTTCGATTTGTGATCTGTGAAGATCGGACCGTCCGATGGACTTGTAGTTTTGTTATGTTGATCTTATGACTGTCCCAGTGGCTTTGTGTGGTCATGGGCGAAGATCCGACCGTTGGATCTTCGTATAATTGTGAAATAGTGATTCGGAAGGCGATTCGTGAGAATCTAACCGTCGGATTTTCGTATAATTTTGAGGAGATGTTTGTTAGAGTGATTCAAGAAGATCTGACCGTTGGATCTTCGTGATAATTTTGGAGGATGATCCTAAGGGCGATCCGTGAGGATCCGACCGTTGGATCATCATATAAATTCGATCTGGCCGTTGGATCATCATTAAATTAGAATCCGACCGTTGGATTTCCGTATATGTGTGGTTTATGAATGATTGCTAAGTTAAGATCGTATCTGACTAGGTGATTGACGGTTTGAGTTAGTGGACGATTGTGGATCGTATTTTGAGCGGAATTGAAGACGCAGCGGGATTATCGAGGTGAGTAAACCTCACGTGGTTCATATTACGAACCGAGTACTTTTAATTAATTTATTTTTTGTCGTCATTGTGTGAACTATAGTTGGTATTAATGGGCATTCCTGTGTGAATGTCTATCTATATATATATTATTTATGTGAAATAATATGTATTGTTGAAATTGTGAGATATTATGTACTGTTATGGTTGTGTTGAGTTTATTGTTGAAAAGCAACAATATTGTGAGAGGTATTAAATTTATTGTTGAGAAACAATAAATTGTTGATTTGTTGAGATATATTGATCTGTGGAGATCAATAGGTCACGGGGGTGACCATGGCATCTATTAGTGAACCACGCCCTTGTACCGGGTAGGTGGAAACTAATAGCATTAAATCGTGAACCACGCCCTCGCGCCGGGTAGGTGGAAACGATCAGTTAGAGCTCTAGTCTGTCTGCCAAATGTTGAGTGACCTTATGAGGGTAACGGGGAGTGACTCATAAGTGTATAATATTTATATATATATATATTTATATATATATGAGAGTGAGAAAGTGAAGTGGTTTTGTGGTGATCATTGTAATTGTGATGTTTCTACATTTCTATACTTGAGTTAAAGGAAATGTATTTTATTAAATCAACAGTTCTTCTTGTTTACTCATACTGGCTGTAAAAAGCTTACCGGGTTTTGTGTTGTTGCAACTCCCGGTACACTATTCAAATTGTGTAGCGGGTAATCCTACAGGACAGGAGAACCAGGACGGTGATCGTGCGGTTAGAGCAATTGTTAGAGTTTTACAGCAATTGTACGTTGTGAGGTGTGTTATGCTCATTTGAGCTTTACAATATTGCTTGTGAGAGTGAATTGTAATAATGAACTCGAAGTTTCGAGATTTGGATTTTGTAATTGTAATTATTCATGTTTCGGATTTGAATTTATTATTCAAAATTCGGGGCGTGACAGGATCCCACGGTCGCTAGGGTCGCCATTAACACCTTGCACAGTCCCATTCCAGCATCGTTGCCTGAGTCGGATCCCACAGTCACTGGATCACCATTAATGCCTTGCACGATCTGATTCCGGCGTCGTTGACCAGCGTGGTTTAGATTGATCTCTATGGCTATGTTTGGGGGGGCTTTTTAGCTCCCCTGCTTATAAGCACAAGAGTCACATGCGTTTGGTTAGCTGACTTATGCTCAGCTTATTTGAAAAGCCACTGCAGCTTCTCTCAAAAAGCAGAAGTTGCCTGACCCCTGCTTTCAGAAGCCAGAAGCCAGCAGCGTACTGTAGCGGAGATTACTGTAGCTAAATGAATCTTTCTAAATGACGGAGTCTATCCTTCCTTGGTTGAGGCAATTACGGATTGCCATTACCCCTTCGAGATGAGATCTCAGACTCTGCTTCATTTTCATCTCTATCCCATCTCTACTCTCCCTCTGACGCCGCCGGGCTCTCATCACAGACCAAGCATCGCTCTCATCACAGACACCGCCTCAGCCTCTCATCTCTGACGCCGCCTCAGCCAAACAATAATCACTAAAACCCCAAGCACAGAGCAACTGAAATTATTGTTGGTTAGAATTATGGATGAGAATCGAGTGTATCAATCCGAGTTCGAAAGATGCAGAAGCTAGGGTTTCCGAGCATGAGGAGCTTGGATCAGTTCAAGTCCCTCTCCAAATCGGTCTCAAGAGGACCTCCGAAGACCTTCGCCTACTCTTCGCGTCCGCAGGAGTTGACCTCGTCGGGAAGCTTCGCGAACTTGAAGCTCACCGCAGGTTCGGATTGATCGGAATTTCTATGTTTTCTAGTTGATTTCCTCGAAGCCAAGGTTTTTGATTTCCCAGTACTCGATTGTTGAAATTAGAAGCAAAAGTTACAACTTACAAGTTGAAATCTTGATCTGAATTTGGAAAATTTTGATTCTGCTTTTGGGTATTTCTGCATTGAAGGAGTGTGTGTTGAAATTGAATATTGATTGTTGAAGGATGTGGCTAGTGTATTCTTTTCTGAGATTGAGCATGTAAGGAGATGAGAATTATGCAGAAAAAATTTCAGTTGGTTATTCTTGGAAAGATTGGAGGTGTAATTGTTACTAGTTGTGATTGGTAACTTTGTGAAGTGATATTAGCGAGACTATCATTGATACTGGCTTCTGTTGGAGAATTATGCTCAGTTGTTAGACTTACGATTGATCTAGCTACATTTTAAGAAGAATTTTCTGCACTAAGCCTTACGTTCTAGTTCTCCTTATATTCATCTTTTTTTGTGGCTATTGTGAGGATTTGAAATCTGCTCCTCGAAGTTGGTAGGACTGTGGTTTAGTTGTTGTTAATAGCATTTCATAAGAACAGTATACCAAGCAAACTAGACTCCTGAATCATATCGATGTAAGATTAGAACATATTTACATACTACTTTAATCTAAACCAGTAAAAATATTTCTACAGTGTCTAATATCCTAGCTCTTGGTTCCAATTTTAGGAGTGATCCCTTGTCCAGTTATTCTTGTCAGTTTCTTGTGGCTTCAATCTTTAGCTAAAGTACTTTTCAGCTGTAGGGAAACTTCATTAGCTCAGAAATTGACTAAGAAAACTAAGGGAGGACTCTGGAAGACTTGTATATATCATGTGGAAATAGAGAAATGTCTTGTTTCAATCTTTGAATATTGTCTGTGTATATTCAAATAACACAATCAGATATTGTTACCGATTAAATGCATTTACTGTGTTGTTTGCTTATCAACTTCTCTAGTTAAATGAAAATAACTTTCTCATGAAATGGCCATTTGTTGGTTTATAATTATCTTGGCAAATCAAGTAATCATCTTAGGATTTATTCCTATCTTTATCATGTAGTTTTGGCCTGTATCAATTGAACAGTTGTATTTCTCCATCTAAATTCTTCTCTTCTATTTTTATCTCCCTTAGCTTAGCTATTTCTCCATTGCTCCCTAGTGCTACTACTGCAACAGTATTGTTGATTCTAATGGCTTAGTTGCAATAGGTAGATGCGAATGATATCGTTGAGGAAAAGATAAGTCGATTGTTTTGTTATGTAGTGTTCTTGGCTTGGTTGTTTGTAAATGATGGTGCAGGTTAGCAATGATGATACTAGGAGTTCATTGCTTCATTGATTCACTTGCTTCACTTGTGCACAAATTAGGTTGGATCACTATCTTGGATTGAGAAAGAGTTGGCTTAGGCTATTTGTAATTTACCTATTTGCTGTTTCATACAGGTTTTGAGGAAAAGATTTATATAGCCTCATCATTAAGGGACATGCAAGGTTATTCATTTGATAAGCAAGTGAAGATTGCCATTGTCACCATGGCACTTCATAATTATATACGGAGACATGCACATGGTGATAGACATTTTGTCCGCAGTGAAGAAAGAGAAGGTTATGGGTCAAGTGGTGGGATAGAAATGGATGATGATGTAGAAGAAGAATATCATGGTCACGGTGCACAAGAAATGGAAACAATAAGAAATAACATTACTCAAAGTTTGATGAATGTGCGTAATAACGTGAACATTTGATGCGAATCAGAAACCAATTGTTATTAATGTTACTAATATATTTATATAAGTTATTTTTAAACTTGTCCAATATTAATCATATGGTCACGATTTATAAAAATTGAAAGTTAACAAAAATTAATAAGGACATAATAAAGATTAAAAATAATAACAAGAGCATTTGAACAACATTGTATTACTAAACAATTAAGGCAAAATAATCTCTCATGTCCAATTTGGTCATTCCACAAACAAAAAGCACAAGCCAGTTTGATTTACCAAACACTTTGCCACTGCTTCTGCCACTGACAGCTCTTATAAAAAGCCAGTTTACCAAACATTCAGCAGCTTTGCTTTTCAGCCACTTATTCTCATAAATAAGCAGAAGCCAGCTTTTCTGAAAAGCCCAGCCATACCAAACATAGCCTATATGGTGCCCAAATCAGCGTGGTTCATAGAATTTTCATTGTTAATCAAAAGTACATAAGGTGGACGCTACTGGAAAAATATAGGGTCTAAAAATACACTACTCGACATAAATGATGGAAGAAAGTTTTACATAGACAGAGGTAGCCTAGCCAAAGGCATAATTAAGCACTCTTGTCCTCCACATAAATGATAACGCTACATGCATTAATCCAAGCTTGGCTATCACTAGCACACAAAGCTTGAAAATTAGTTACTAATTACCTATCCTTTGAAAATTAGTTTTCTTCTTCTTTATTTCAGTTTGCAGGATAGTTGATTGGCTATATCATAAATGAGTTTATTTATAATTTTTCTTGAAAATTTTTCTATATTGCTTTATGGATATGTAACTATGTATGGATATTTGTGTTCGTATAAGAGATTGTTCATTGAACAAAGAAAAATAATATAGCATTTTTTCGCAGTAATTAATATACTATCGCTCTCATCCCAAAACCCTAAGTAAAGCCCGCGGCGGTTGTTAAGAGATCGCTCTTCATCCAGCATTCCAGCGATGCCCCTTGGCTAGCCTCTAGGTCTCGCCGACACCGCTGCCGAACGGGGATTGATACAAACGTTCGGAGAACTCTTGTGAGGGGGGTTGCTCAGGGGTTTTTGCAGGCTGGTTTCGCTTCCAGTTTCTAGTGTCAAATCTCTGGTTCTGGTGGCTTTGCGTTGCAAGATCAATGGGTCTCGATTTTGGCTTCTTCGACTGACAACACTTGCAGGGTTTTGAGTTCAAAATCGGCGGCGATGTAGGGATTGCATGGTGCTGGGTTGAGGCGGTTTCGATGTGAAGTAGGTTGTGGCTGCATGCTTTGCGGTGTTTTGGATCGCGATGGGTTTGTTACGTGGCAGCGGGGATCACGGCGGAGCGGCGTCAATGAAGCTATGCTTTTGAGTGGGCCTTCCTTTGGAGTTTCTTTTATTTGGATATGTTGGTCTGGGGTATTTGGCTCTAAGCCCAACCTTATGTTTTTAGCTTTTTGTCTAATTACAATAATTTTCCTTATATTAGGAACGTAGATTTCTAGCGCCTCCGGCGTGGTACCACTGGAGGATCCCCTCTACCTCTACGTATTTGATGTATTAATTATAAGTAGATCTATTTCTATGTACTTGTTTGCACCTAAATTTGGCAAGGCTCACGTGGCAGACAAGTGGTCCTGACCCACAAGGAGTAATGAATGATTGCGGCTAATCAGCTGCTACATAATGGATGACCGCTATTGAATGTCCGCGATTGAATGGTGTTAGTTAAGTTCATCATAAAGGCCATTAGATGCGGGTGTTAAAATAATTTAGGATATTTAAATGCCCCAGAGATTAAATGCATGGTTATGAGTTTTAATTCTCAAGTTAGCAATTACTACATTCAAATGCATGTAACCGTGCATTGATTCTCAACTTTGAATTCATGCAAATATCAATACGTCTCGGCAGTTACAGCCAAGATTGTGTCTTTTTCTTTATTCAGTAATGTATCATTCACTATAAAAATGATAATAGGCATCTTTGTTAGGGGTCCTCGACCAACACTGTACGCGACTACTCAAATTTTATCTCAATATATTTCAACATTCAACAATAGTTATCAATTTTTATGTGTTTATCTTATCCTTTCTTTACTGGTATTTTTCTTTTCTTGCACTTTACATTGTCGTTCTTTACATTCTTGCCATTTATCTTTTTGCTTGTTACTTTGCTACACTTTATTTCCCGTTGTTTAATTCTTATTATTTATCTTTATTTGCTGCCCTTTTACATTCCTGTTGTTTACTTCGCATTATTTACATTCTTGCACTCATTCAGAAAATCACCAAAAAGAGACATCACTAGAACGTTTGGATCTAGTAAACGAGTTTTCTAGCATTCATGCGTTTCTTTGTTCATACCCGTATTGAATCAAGATATTAGGATAACACCTTATACTTTGATTTTATTTTTACTGTGACTGGTGAGTATCTGCATCCAATAGATTTATCAATTGTCACTCGCACTATCACGTTCACTCACCGAGTTGCACAGCACGAGCATTCCTGCTAGGTAAGGCTGAATCGTGCTAAAGTCCTTGCATTCAAGGCAGAGAGAACCTCATCGCCGAGATTGATCCTTTCTCGGCCGACAATCAACTGATCATACGTCAGATCGGCGCAAGATCTACAAACAAAACAAAACCTCGTTTGGCCTCACGGCCACGAGTTGGCACTCCCGCGCACACGTCACCACTCAAGAAGAACACGTGTAAGCCAAAGAAGCCCTCGGCCCAGTGACACATGGCCGAGACGATTTTTGAACGAACAGTACCACTGTGGGTAGTACCACTATCTTCTTGTCAATCTATGTCCTTAAATGGCAACGGAAGGGTATGAACAACCTATTCTGACTTGTGATGAATATACTATTTCGCTCCGTGGGCTTGATTCAAAAAAAAAATGTATGGATATATTTTTTTTTGGCGAGAAAGTATTAATACAATATATTATCAATATTTAAACATTGAAAAGTTATCATTCATTGAAATTTCATTGTCTATTGAAAAAAAAAAAAAAAAAAAAAAAAACTCCTAACATATAAAATCAAAAGTATAGTCGATGAATTCATAGAATTTTCATTGTTAATCACGGAAGAGGATTGTATGCACCGACAGTGCAAGTGCACTGTCAGTCATTTTAATCTCTAAAAAAATAACAGCCACTCATCTAATCCACTCCTTTATATATTTTAATATAAAAAAAAATACATCCATTCATATTGTAAGTACCCATGCACTGACGGTGCATGGAATACACTCCCGTTAACCAAAAGTACATACTATGGATGCTATTAGAAAAATCTAGAGTCTGAAATGCACTACTCCACATAAATGATGGAAGAAAGCTTGGATAGAGGTAGCCTAGCCCAAGGCATATTTAAGCACTCTTGTCCTCCACATAAATGATAACGCTGCATGCATTAATCCAACTTGGCTATCACTAGCACACAAAGCTTGAAAATTAGATACTAATTACCTATCCTTTGAAAATTAGTTTTCTTCTTCTTTATTTCAGTTTGCAGGATAGGCTATATCATAAATGAGTTTATTTATAATTTTTCTTGAAATTTTTTTTCATATTGCTTTATGGATATGAAACTATGTATGATATTTGTTTTTCGACAAAAAAGTATTCATACGGTATGTTATCAATCAGGGCCGGCCCTGAGGGCTGCCTGAGGCAGCCGCCTCAGGCCACCACTCTCCAACGGGCCTCCGCCAAGTTTTTTTTTTAAATTTTTTTTACATATATTCATTGTATAATTATATATTCTTCTTTTGCATATACACTACAGTATGGCCATGCTACTGCAGCGGCAACATAGATTTGCTGTTGCTTGCAGCACCAAGGTTCGAAGCACGGTGGCCTCTTTTTTTGTCTGTTTTTTTTTTAAGAAAGTTTAATTGCACTTTTTTGTCTTTTTCTTTTTCTTAATTAGTTTCTTTGCAATTAAACTTTTTTTGTTCCTTCTTTTTCCAGCTTCTACGGAAAGAATATTTTGAAATTGAATTTGTTTTTCATTGGTTTCTTTTGTAAAGAATATATTATATTCTGTTCTTTTTTATTTTTTCAACTTCTAAGAGAAAAATTATTTAGGAATTGAACACCTTTTTTTTTTTTGTTGTATTACTATTAATGTAGGGGTTTAATTTATATATATATATAAAAATTTGTTCGATTATATGGTTTTTTTATGTGAGGCCACATTTTAATTATTTGCCTCAGGTCTTCAAAATGTCAGGACCGGCCCTGTTATCAATATTTGAACATTGAAAAATTAGCTTCTTTTTTTTTTGAAATGCAAAAAAAAATTAGCATTTATTGAAATTTATTGTCTATTGAAAAAAAAAAATTCACCTTCTAACATATAAAATCAAAAGTATAGTCGATGAAATCATAGAATTTTCATTGTTAATCAAAAGTACATACGGTGGATGGCTGGATGCTAATGGAAAAATATAGGGTCTGAAAATACACTACTCCACATAAATGATGGACGAAAGTTTTACATGGATAGATCGATGAAGCCTAGCCCAAGGCATAATTAAGCACTCTTGTCGTCAACATAAATGATAACGCTGCACCCATTAATCCAAACTTGGCTATCACTAGCATAGAAAGTTGAAAATTAGATACTAATTACCTATCCTTTGAAAATTAGATTTCTTCTTCTTTATTTTAGTTTGCAGGATAGTTGATTGGCTATATAATTCGTAAATGAGTTTATTTATAATTTTTTTTGCAAAACATATTTATATTGCTTTATGGATATGTAACTATGTACCGATATTTGTTTTTTGGCAAGAAAGTATTCATACGATATGTTATCAATATTTGAACATTGAAAAATTACCATTCATTGAAATTTCATTGTTTATTGGAAAAAAAAATTCACCTCCTAACATATAAAATCAAAAGTATAGTCGATGAATTCATAAAATTGTCTTTGTTAATCAAAAGTACATACTGCAGATGCTAAAGGAAAAATCTAGAGTATGAAAATGCACTACTCCACATAAATGATGATGGGAGAGTTTTACATGGATAGAGGTAGCCTAGCCCAAGGCATAGTTAAGCACTCTTGTCCTCCACGTACATAAATGATAACGCTGCACGCACTAATCATATGCTGAAGGGAATTTGATAACTAAATCGTCGGTTTAAAGTGTGACCGACAACGGCTATGTGTAAGGCTGCAAACCCTACAAAATAATGAAGTGCTGTCTATAGCAAAAAAAATTCCTTATATAGCGTCTGATAAGTTTTAATCAAGTACCGGGCCACCAGGTATGAATTACTACGCTCTAGACTAGTATGTTTCAATCAACCAATTCGACTTTGTCTTAGGAATTAATATTTTTTCTGTTTGGCCAAAAAAAAATCTAAAATTTGTATAAATACGAACTCAAATTTTAGTAGGACGCTACAATACTCAATCTAGCTATATACTTATGCAATTCTAGCTCTGTGAATTCACATCTCTGCAATGGATCAATTTGAGAGCATTCTAGGAAACCTGGAGAACAAGACTATCTTAATTACTGGAGCTACTGGTTTTGTCGAAAAGGGTACTAGTTGCTTAACTTCTTCCTCTCTCTCTCTCAAAACTCAATTGTGAATAGCCGCTGTTGTCTAGAAAGCTAAACTGAAGGCTAAAAAAAAGAAACAAAAACAAAAGAACAATTTTCATACTGATATATACACTGTAGCATGAAATTAGGTAGATTTGTAATCCCTGAGATTCAAAAACTCAAGGCTGCGGTTTTGATATCATGATAAAGCTGTTAATTTACCATTATTGTTAAGCACTTGTGTTGTGTGGATGAGATCCAGCAATTATTTATACTTCAAACATCTAATTATAATTATAACAACTTTGTTTTGCAAACCTGCAGTGTTGGTGGAGAAAATACTAAGAGTTCAGCCAAACGTGAAAAAGTTGTATCTTCTTTTACGAGCTTCTGATGCCAATTCTGCCACACATCGCATGCATAATGAGGTTTATATACAAAAATAATCCAAACATAACTTCCACAAAATGGACACATTTATTATCATGTATATTTTATAAATTGACTTGTGTCCTCTGTATCAATATATTATTAAGATCACAGGAAAAGAGTTGTTCAAGATTGTAAGGGAGAAATGGGCAGCAAATTTTGATTCCTTCATATCAGAAAAGGTTGTTGCTCTCTCAGGAGACGTAACTTTGAAAGATCTAGGAGTGAAGGAAATCAAAGTAAAGGAAGAACTGTTCAATGGGATACAGATAATAATTAATTCTTCAGCAAACACAAAGTGGGATGAAAGGTAATTGGTAGCATACTTAATTCTGTAGAGTTCAATTCCAATATTTTCAAAGAAAGGATGACCTCAACTAACCTTCTTGTGTTATAATTCAATCAGCTAAGAATCATCCTTTCAAGAATTATATCTTTTTTTGTTTGACACTCCCCTTTCGGATTGTTTGCGGTATCTCAAATACTTCTTAGGTCTAGAGATTAATATGCTTGGGGCGCGAATGGCCAACAAGGCATTGCAGCTGCTCCCCTGGCTACATTTATAATTCAATAAATAATACTAAACCAACAGCGTTCGAACACAGGACGTAGGAGTTCCATATCTTGAATGTTCTCATGAATGGACTCAGTATGCTTCCACTAAACCGCTTATCGTGATTTCAAGAATTATATCTTTAATGAAAAATGAAAAGAAAATGAAATGTTATTATAGTTTTACATTGATTATTGTAATGATATTTGAGGGTATGAATATTTCTATTGCCATGCAATTATTAATGAAAAGAAATGCTTGCTGTAATGATGTAATGATTATTGACTTATTGTAATCATACCTGCACTTCATGTAGCATATACTTGAATGATCCATCATAAAATTACCTGCAGTTCTTTTCAAACTAACGTGAATATGTGAAGTATGTATATATAATGTTCGATCAGGTATGATGTTGCACTGGAAGTGAATACATTTGGAGTTTTGAATATGTTAGACTTTGCAAAGAAATGCTTAAATCTGGAGATGGTTGTTCACATGTCAACAGGTTAGGGTTTTTTTTTTTTTTTTGGGGGGGGGGGGGAGGGGGGATTGTACCAGTTCATGGATTTTCATTGAGTATGTACTATTATTGGCATTTCAAACTCATCTGTGCTTATGCTTCTTGGATTTGTTTCACTGCTTCACCTGTGGTGTAGCTTATGTGACTGGTGATAGGGCAGGGCTGATACTAGAGGACTCATCTTCAATGGATGAGATGGCAAGAAAAACTACTCATGATATTGACTTGAAAGAACATGAAAAGAAGATGGTGGAGTGCAAACTAAAAGAACTACAAGCACAAGACGTTTCCGAAGAAGTTATTACAAATACAATGAAAGACTTTGGCACCTCAAGGTTTTGCAACTTCGACCTTTTTAAACTCTCAAATTTAAATTTAATTGAACTTTGTTAATTATCTATTATTAATTGGTTCCGGACGACCTTTCCAATCCATTAGGGCTAAGTTGTATGGATGGGAAAATACCTATTTGTTAACAAAGGTAATGGGAGAAATGTATCTAGGACACTCAAAAGGTAACCTATCTGTTGCTGTCATACGTCCAACTATGATTACCAGCACTTACAAGGAGCCATTTTCTGGCTGGATTGAAGGTTTCAGGTAATTAGCATGTGCATTTTGTTTTTCATTTATTTTTTGTACTACTAACTTGCATAGTAGATGATAGTCAAATACATTATTTTGGATTTTTAATAACGTAAATGCCACATAAACAAAAAATTTGCTTGTATGCTTGTGAAATTAGGAAATATTTTTTAGGAGAATATCTTGGGTAGGACCCGAAGACATGGCAGGTCCACCCTTTCAATTAGAAAGTAGAAAACCATCTTCTTCTTTTTTTTTTTTAGAATAAGTAGAAACCATCTTGAATTGCCAGAACTCAATTCAACAGCAGTTGTTGTTAGTCTGTAAAATACTGAAAAATTCTTATAACTTCAAAAATTTGCACTCGTGGTGAGATCTATTGAGTGGTGGGACAAAAAAAACCCAATGATCTAACCAGAAGCTTCAGTTTTGCGAACCAAAGAAGACTAATTGATAATAATTAGTTATGATCATACGAGCATAACTAGTTATGGCACTCCAACAGACTCTTTACAAAACTCTCTAGTTTAGTTTTAACTTTTGGGTGTTTTAAATTTAAGACTGGTTAAAGTAAGCATAGAGAAGTGCTACAGACTCATTTTATAAATTGCTTGCTATGCTTCCTTTTTGGCTATTTTATATAAAGTTTGCAAAGTAACTATGTTTGACCCAAAAAACAATTTGATGATTACAGACTATATGATAGCCTAATTGGCAGTTATTGGAAAGGGAAGCTTACATGTATACCTGTCGATCCTATGTCAGTAGTAGATGTGGTGAGTTAAAACTGTTAATATGTCATTAGTTTAATTACATATATAGTTTGATCAGCCGCTTCTTTTTAAATAATTGGTGATAATTAATACATTTTTTTAAAGTTATAATATGAAAATGTTAATCAAAATTCGATTTCATTTTCCAGCAAGTGTCCCTTTTTTTTCTTTTTTTTTCCCTGATGTGCAGAAATAAACTGAAGGAGTTATATGTTGAATATATGTATGCAGATTCCGGTTGACATGGTGGTAAATTCAATTATTACAGCAATGGTAGTCAATGCAAATACATCTCGTAAAATAATTTACCATGTTGGAACCTCATTGCGGAATCCTCTTAAATTCTCTGATTTTAACAAATTTATGTTCCAATACTGCACAAAAAATCCATGGATTTACAATGATGGAAGGCCTGTCAAGGTTGGCAAGTTAAAAATGGTTACAACCATGGCCGCTTTTCGCTGGTACATGCAACCATTGCAGGTTTGGATTTTCTTTTTTATTTTCCATTTTTTTGAGCTACTCTTCAATACTTGTTTTCCTTTTGTAACTTGAAGGTGAATCTAACCATTGATTAGACCCTCCCTCATCACTTGGGCTAACCCCAAGGACTTCACTTGCTTTCTTTTCTTCCACTACATGCAACGATTATTTGATGTTCTCGTAACCTTTTTCTTTATTAATTCATTTCCTTTTCATTCTTCTTTGAAGGGATTAAAGTTTTTAAGGACTTTACTTGTTTTGCTTTATACCACTGCATACACTAATTAGTTGATATTCTCGTGACCTTCTTCTTTATTGATTTTTTTCTTTTTCATTCTTTTTTGAAGGGATTAAAGTCCTTGAATAAAGAATTTGACCAATGTTTCCCAGATGTATGCCTTAACGATGACTGGAAAGACAAATCGGTAATACGGTTGATTGAGTTGTACGAACGAATTTTGCTATTCAAGGGGATGTACGTATGTTTTGCTATAACAAGTTGATGATTAAACATAAATTATGTTGTATAATTATACATATAGATCATACTTGCATGTTTGCATTAGTGTAATGTTGGTTCACATTTTTATTCGTAGCTTTGACGACACCAATTCAGAGGAATTGCGAAGGATAGCAAATTGGAGCTACATTGATGCAGAAAATTTTAATTTCAATCCAAAATGTATTGACTGGGAAGATTACTATATCCATAGTCACATTCCTGGCCTTGCGAAGAATGTTATTTTCAAACACAGTCAAAGCCGGCTTTGAATGAATTAGTTACTTCTTGGCATGCATTGATATCACCCTAATAAGAGCTTCGATCTTCTTCTTCTTTTTTATGGGGTCTGTACTACGATAAGAGTAATCGAATGTTGTATTCTGCAATAAGAACGGTCTTTAAACACATTGATGTTTCTTATGAATTTTTTTTTTTGAGGGAAACGGAATCAGGTTCCATTATAATATAATCAACGACGACTCTCCGTCAAGCTAGAGGGATTTGAAAATCCCTCCTAATACAAATCAATGCCCAAAGCAAATTGCGAAACGCAAAAAATCTTAAAGACGAACAAAAGGAAACCAAACCTAACTAAGAAATAAAAAACACATCTACACCTATGAAACCTAAGGAACAAGGTGAAGGGATTATTCAAAGCAAAAAACAAAAAGAAACACGCAGACCTACATCCCCCAAGCAAAGCAACTGGTATGAAGCATTGACGCCTAAGACCTCTATGGTGTACATCTCTGCAAACATCACAGTGACAGCTTCACCAAGGTAAATGTAAGAATGCAACCCTAGCCCTCTTGAGGTAGGGCGTCCTTCTCCATCTCCTCCTCAACCTGGCCCACAGCATCCGAAGTAGGTGCAGGCTTAGGTTTGTTTCTGTGACCACGGGGTCGGCCCCTCTTCTTTGGAACCTTCCCATCAGTGACAGGGACCTCGACTAAGCCATTAGCAAGCTTTAGGCGTTTCCCATCCTCGACCCAATCCTCCTCACGAAGCCGTCGCACACCCAAAACCTTAGATGGGTGTCCAAATGAAAAAATGCCACTGCCACTAGGCCCAAAAGTAACCGGCCCACTAGCCCCTACTTTGGTCAACTTCTGTCCAACGGTCAACCCTAATTTAAAATTAGGGTTTGCCGCCGAAAAACTCGGGAACTCCAAAGGGACCAGCGACGCCTCCGCACCTGCAGGCGACCCTCACCAATCTCCGGCACCACCGTCGTAGACCCAGACACCACAGGCTCCATACCTTCCGCCGCCAAACTGGTTCTAGACCCATCAGATTCCACCGGCGCACCAACCACCTTTGACAGCAGCCCTCTGTCGCATTCTGCACCGCCATGGTAAAAGAATCCACAATCCTGACAAATGCCGTGGCATCTTTCATAATGGAATTCCAACTCCACAGAAAGCTCCAGTGAGAAACGAAATTCCTTCCTTGCCCAAATACGCCGCCGCACATCATGGATCAGCCTTATACGTTGAACGACGTCTTTCCTCTGCAGTGCCACCACATCAACCCTGATAAAGCTTCCCAACACGTTTCCAATACGGGTCAGGGCTCGTAGGTTGCGCATAGCTACACGGAGGCCCTTCACCGCAACCCATACTTCGAGGGAGTGCAGGGGGATCTCGGACAACAAACCGACACCGTCGTAGTCCGCCAGCAATAGCATTGAGTTGCTATAGTACCATGGTCCACCTCTTAGGATGCGGTGCTTCTCCTCCTGGTCCTTAAACTGGAACACAAAGATGCCGCCCTCCTCCTGACGGATCAAAACCTTCTCCTTCAGCCGCCAAATCCCGGAGATTGCCGCCGAGAAAGACGGCACAATCACCCGTTTCTTGGACAACAACCGGCCACACATGTAGAAAAACGGGTCATGGAGAACATCCCCGGCCCCCTCCAGGCTCACCACGGCCTCCTCCGACAGGGCGAGAGTAGCCGCCGCTCTCTCATTCGCCATCGCTTCGTATCTCTCGATCAGTTTTTCGGCTAGGGAGAAAACCCTTGCAGAGCAAAAGTCGACTATGAGATATATCAGGTACTAGTGTAGTTTCACGTATATATGATGATATATCTATGAGATCTTGTGAAACAAAGAGGAAATAAAAAAGAGAAAAATTCAGCTACCGTCCCCAAACTATTTTGCCAAGGCTAATTTGATACCCGAACTCTCAAAAGTATCAATGTGATACCCAAAGACCTAAATTGGTATCAACGTGATACTTCCGTCAAAATTTTCAGACGGCGCCGTCTGTTTGCTGACATGGCAAGCACGTGGGTCAAAAAAAAAAGTGAAATGACCAATTTACCTTTTTTTTTTTTTTAGAAAAATTCATCTATCGTCCCCAAACTATTTTGCCAAGACCAATTTGATGCCCAAACTCTCAAAAGTATCAATATGATACCCAAAGACCTAAATTGGTATCAACGTGATACCTCCGTCCAAAATTTCTGACAGCGCCGTATGTTTGCTGACGTGGCAAGCACCAATTTACCTTTTTTTTTTTTGCTAATTCATTTTTTTCCTTTTCTTTTCATTTCTTTTTCTTCCTTCTTCTTCTGGGATTTTCTTCTTATTCTTCTTCTTAGGGTTTCGCGGCGCCAAGCAGCTTGGGGCTGAAGCTTCCAATCGAACCCGATACCGGTCGAAGAACCTGCTGGTGCTGAGATGATCAACGACCCGTCGGCGTAAATTGGGGCCGCCGAGTTGTTGAGCGAGACGAGGCGTTCAGCCGGAAGGTACCGTGAGAGAGTGGCCGTCCAGGCGGAGTATGTAAGGTCTCCGAATGGAAGGCGGTCCAGTTCTAGGGATGCCATTTTAGCTATTCTTCTTCTTCTTCTCTCTCCTCTCTCTCTCTCTCTCTCTCCTCTCATTCTCCTCCGCCCAAACCATCACTAACGCCGCCGAGATCCTCTCCAATTCCTGCTACAAATCCATCTCGGCGGCGTTAGTGATGGTTTGGGAGGAGGAGAAGGAGAGGAGAGAGAGAGAGAAGAGGAGAGAGAAGAAGAAGAAGAATAGCTAAAATGACATCCCTATAACTGGACCGCCTTCCATTCGGAGACCTTACATACTCCGCCTCGACGGCCACTCTCTCACGGTACCTTCCGGCTGAACGCCTCGTCTCGCCCAACAGCTCGACGACCCCAATTTACGCGGACGGGTCGTTGATCATCTCAGCACCAGCAGGTTCTTCGACCGGTATCAGATTCGATTGGAAGCTTCAGCCCCAAGCTGCTTGGCGCCGCGAAACCCTAAGAAGAAGAAGAAGATCCCAGAAGAAAAAGAAGGAATCACGTTGATACCAATTTAGGTCTTTGGGTATCACATTGATACTTTTGAGAGTTCGGGTATCAAATTGGCCTTGGCAAAATAGTTTAGGGACGGTAGATGAATTTTTCTAAAAAAAAACAAGGGTAAATTTGTCATTTCACTTTTTTTTTGGACCCACGTGCTTGCCACATCAGCAAACAGACGGCGTCGTTAGAAAATTTTGACGGAAGTATCACGTTGATACCAATTTGGGTCTTTGGGTATCACATTGATACTTTTGAGAGTTCGGGTATCAAATTGGCCTTGGCAGCATAGTTTGGGGACGGAACCTGAATTTTTCTCAATAAAAAATGAGGGAACAAATATGGAATTGAATCAATCACTAGTTCGTAAAAGCATCTCCAACATATTCTCTAACAATTATTTTTATTAAAAATATAAGGATTTTTCATAAAACTCAACTCTAAATTAAGTTCTCCTAGCTATCTCATTCCCTATTTTAGAGAATTCCTAAATTTCACGGTTTGAACACTTATCCCTATACTGAAAATAGAGAATATAAGTGACAACAATAGACAACATTGCACATAAATTATTTTCTTTTAAGTTGGAAATGCAATTAATGACTAAAGACATTTATATTTTTTTTTTAATTAACTAATTAGACATAAAAAATTTATTCAAATATACCTAAATTTAAAGTAATATTGTTGGAGCAAATTTTCAAAAATGGTTAGCTAAAATAGGCAGGAGGTTGTAAATTTGAAGCAGATCCTACTCTTATATGAATGAGAGTTTCTAATGGGACCTCTTAATTTACTCACTAGACCTCCCTTATTTTTTAATTATTAAATGACATATGTATCCTTATATAAAAAAACTGTTACAAACAACAAATTAATAAGGAAAATTATATTTTTTCCTTCTGCAGAGATTTACAATATTAGAAACACATTTCTAGTATTTTTATTATTCGTTTCTATTTTAGTTTCATTTCATATTTCTCATTTTCTTTGTTTATAAAAGCTTTCGAAGAAAAAAAATAAGAGAAAATGCATTCATAATTACTTGGTGAATTATAGAAAAATAAAACTATGATGCAACTATGCAATAAAGGATCAATTTTTCCATTGTCGAGTCTTCAATTAAAAAAGCAGAGAGGATGAGAGGGCCTCCGGTTTTTGCAGAGCGACCCAGAAGAGCGAAACCTCAGTTTCGTGATGGCGGCGCGGAGCGTCGTGGTTTCCAAACCTGACAAAGGCGAGTGAAGGGCGGCGTGGAATTGGAGAGGCCATGGTCTCTTTTGCAACGGCGTTGGGATCTCGAACTTGCTTTTCAAAGGCTTCGGTTGAGTACATGCTCGGCTGAGGGTGGTTCTGTGAACATGGGTTGCTGGATCGGGTCGGAGCCGAGGCGTTGCTGTCGATGCCTTCAGATTTCGGAGCAATTGGGATCTGGATCGTTGTGGCGGCCTCCACTGACCAAGGTTGGGCTCAAGGCGGCGCTACTGGAGACGATGGCTCCGGTGCTGTCGGGCTATGGGGTTGTGCTACGCTTCGTGGAGGCGGTAGAAGGGCCGGCGATGACCGGGCCGGTGGCTTGGACTGGTATGCTGGCGATTTGTGCGGCGGCGGGTCACAGGCAAGAAGACGATCCAGAAAACTCGCCGGGAGACCCTAGTTTTGAACTAGGGTTGACTGGGCTGCTTTCTGGGCCCATGATGACTGGACCTAGGGCACGAACTAGGCTGAAGGCAGGGACTGGGCCTGAGCTCAAGCTCACGTTTGGACTGTTTGAGTCTGTTGCAGAGGAATTCGACAAGAATAGCAAGACCAATTAACCTGTTGCCGAGGTTGTTGGCTCTTGAAGAGGCTGAGGATGGTGCTAGCTCCAACCCTACGGGGATGGAACTAGCATTTTCTTAAGTCTCTCTGCTATTAGACATCTGGATCCAAGCCTTCTAAAGTTGGAGTAATCTCTATGAGTTATTTTAAGATGTTTCTAGTTGTTATTTGTACCACAAGTGCGTGCTGGCAGATTAGACTAGATGAATGATTTTTCCTTAGAATAGCGAGGTTGTTCTTGCTTGTTTAGGCTTGCTTTCCAGCGAGCGTCCCTTTAGACTTTAATGAGTTTAGTATTGGCTTAGATAGGTTTATCTGGTTTTACCGGATTTCTTATGTAAGTTCTGTTAGACTCTGGCCTGTTTTCATGGCTTTGATATCTAATAACATCAAATCCTATTCAAAAAAAAAACTATGCAATAGAGAAAAAAATTGACAAAGGTCTTTCTCATCAATATAACAAGATCATGAAACAAAGGACATAGAGCCCTCGTGTAAACTAAACAAATAAATTTGTAAAGCAGCATATATATAAGACAAAACTAAATATAAAAAATAGAAAGAACAAATCTAATTTCGCAACAATCTAAAACTCCGGCAATCATAAATCATAAAAATTAAACTTTGGAAATCCATAATTAGGCATGAAATATTAGGCTTCAAAAAACGTCTAATAATTTTTTGTTAATGAGTTACACTATTTTTTCAATAATTATCTCATATTTTTTTTTTTTTGACAATGTCAAGTTTCTTTTTTGGTCAATAAATAATTATGGGAGCATTATAACTCATCCTTAATGCTTGAAAACATTTCCTTTCATGAGTAAGGTTAAGTTAGGTATTTGAAAGAGGTTTACTTAGCAAAATTTACTTTTTAAAAAGCAAATAGGAGGTGTAAAGAGATGAGAGATCAAATAAGCAAATATGGAGGTCTCAATAGAAAAACTCTATATGAATCCGCAGCTGGGAAGATTAATTATGAGAAATCTGCTGTTGTCTTTTGGGCCAGGAGTGAGGTCGAATGTAAAACAAGAATTGTAGCAAATACTGAGAGTTCAAATCGTCCCGTTTCATGAAAGACATCTCGAGTAACCGACTGTTGCAGGCAGAAATAAAAAGGAGATGTATAAGAAGTTTCAGGAAAGATTGGATCATCACTTAGTGGGTCGGCAAAGTAAATTCTTATCGAAGGCAGGTAAGATAACTCTTATTCAAGCTGTGGCTCAGGCTATCCCTAGTTCCCTAAGCTACCGAAAAGGGTGCAAAAACTTTTTCACTCAAAGATTACAAGGTTTTGGTGGGGGAAAGGAGGAGGAAAGAAATGGTTGCATTGGTGTAAATAGGAGTTGCTTTGTCGGAGCAAGTGGGAAGGTGGTTTGGGGTTTAGAGATTTAGAGTTATTTAATCAATCTTTATTGGCGCATCATGCAGGCACCTCACTCTTTGGTGGGCAGGTTACTCAGAGCGAAATACTTCCCGGATGTGGAGTGGATGAATGCTAGGCTGGGTAGAGGCGCTTCTTTAATTTGGAGAAGCCTTGTCTGGGGAAAGGAGGTATTGGAGCTTGGCATGGTGGAGGGTAGGCAATGGAGATCTGATTAATTTGAGAAGTGATAAGTGGCTCCCCCAGCCTTCAACCTTTAAGGTGATCTCTCCCACCTTGTCACCTGGGCTTATTACAGTAGCTGACCTGATTAACTCTCATCATGAATGGAAGGTGGATCTTATATTTAATCAGTTTCTTGATTTTGAAGCAAAAATTATTCTCTCTATCCCATTGCCTAAAAATGTTGGCCCTGATAAGTTGATTTGGCACTATAATAAAAGTGGGAGATATTCGGTGAAGTCGGGGTATTGGGTCGCTGCTTAGGAAAAATTAAGACAAGATGGACTGCTTGTGTCTGGAAGCAATTCAGGTGGAAGTTCAAAGGGCTGGAAATTATTATGGGGATTGAAGCTCCCTAACAAGATTAAAGTTTTTTTATGGAGAGCTTGTAACAATTTTCTTCCTTGTGTGACAAATTTAAGAAGAAGAAGAATTTGTATGGGTGGGTGGTGCAAGTATTGTGGGTGTAGTGATGAAAGTGTGGTCCATGTGTTATGGGAATGCTCTATGGCCCATAAGGTGTGGAAGAAGACTTTCTTGATTACTGTTAGCAAGGTGTGGAAGGAGATGAGTTTTTTTATTTTGTTTATGAATGTATCTACTGTTGCTAGGGAGAATGTCCTTGAATGGTTTGGGATTGTGGCCTGGCAGTTGTGGCATGAAAGAAATAATAGGTTACATGGGAGGCAAGTGGTCAAGGCTGAGGCATTGATTGATAGAGCTGCTAGTTGGTGGGAAGTGTATGCTAACTATGGTGTGATCAAGGACCAAAATATCAAGTTTCGAGGAAATATCGATGGTTTCGGAAATGGAAATTTCGACGGAAATATCGAGGATATATCGATTTTGGTAAATAATCAAGAAAAATGATGGAAATTTGAAGAAAAACATGGAAATTTTAAGTGAAACTTTTAGATATGTTTATTTTATCAATTGTCTACTATATATAGAAAGAAAACCTTTGTATAAACATTGTTATATAGTTAATTGTAATCATTTAAGATGAAATGGTAAATGCTGAATCACCGATAACTCTGAAAATTTTTGAAATAAACATCTAATTTTTTTTTTTTGATGGCTGGAAACATATTAATTTAAGACACCAAAAATTAAAATCAGTAAATGTCATTAAATAGAAATATAAAATAAATAATAAGAACTAAATGGTTAATAATATTAACTTATTACTTACCAAAATTTTAGAGTGAAGAAATAGTATCCATAAGAAGTGAAGAAAGAAACTAGTAGTTTCCTTTGGTGTAAGGAATGAATGAAATTTGAAATATTTTTAGAAGGATTAAATTATGTTTAGTCCCTGTATTATCACCATTTTCTCGTTTCAGTCCCTGACATTCTCAATTAATCTGAAAAGTCCCTAACGTCAAAATTTCTGTCTGATTGGTCCCTCCCGCGTCAAATTAGGAATTGGCCTTAGGTGAAATGTCCAATATACCCATTTGTTATTTCTTTTTCCTTTTTAATTTATTTTTCTCCTTTTTTTTTCTTTTTCCTTTTTAATTTCTTTTTTTCCTTTTTTTCTTTTTCCTTTTTAATTTCTTTTTTCCTTTTTAATTTTTAAATTTTAATTTTTAATTTTTCCTTTTTAATTTCTTTTTTTTTCCTTTTTTCTTTTTTCTTTTTAATGACCATCGTATCCTGCTGCATCGGTAGCGCCACGTCGGCAAACCAATCCAGATCGACCCGAAACCCCAATTCTTGTTCTCCACGCCGGCGGCCCTTTTTTTTTTTCTTTTTTCTTTTTTCCTTTTTAATTTCTTTTTTTCTTTTTCTTTTCTTTTTTCTTTTTTCTTTTTTCTTTTTCATTTTTAATGACCATCGTATCCTGCTGCATCAGTAGCGCCACGTCGGCGTATCAATCCAGATCGACCCGAAACCCCAATTATTGTTCTCCACTCCGGCGGCCATTTTTCTTTTCCATCACAATTCTTCTTCTTCACTTCTGGTTTTGGTCAACTTGGCCATCAAAAACCATCATTTCAACTAGACCCAAAATCCAAATCACCATTTTGAGCAAGACCCAAAAACCTCAGGGTCTGAAAAAATGGTAGTTTTCAGTGAAAAGTTTCCAAATTGAGGCTTGATGTGGAGAGAGAAAGTGAGATTTGAGTGGGAGAGAGAGAAGTAGGCTGTGAAAACAAGAGGGGAGTGGTTTAGCGGCGAATTTCCGAGCCGATTGAGATCTGCTTGTGTTTGGGAGATGGCATCGGCGATGATGGAGGCGAGGGCGGATCCCAACAGAGGGAGATGGCTTTAGAGAAGGTGAAGAAGTGATTGATCAGCTCCTTGCCTCTTGCTTTTGTTCGACGTTCATCTCTGCACCGCCAAGCTAGGTCTTTGCTGGGTTTGGTTTCAATTTGGGGAGAGAAACAGATGGGTGGTGGGTTGAGGAAGGAGAAAGTAGGCAAAACGAAAAGAAAAAAAAAGGAAAAAAAGAAATTAAAAAGGAACAAGAAAAAAAAGAAGAAAAAGAAAAAAAGAAATTAAAAAGGAAAAAAAGAAAAAAAAAATAAAAAGGAACAAGAAAAAAAGAAGAAAAAGCAAAAAAGAAATTAAAAAGAAAAAAGAAAAAAAAGAAAAAAAGAAATTAAAAAGGAAAAAGAAAAAAAAGGAGAAAAAGAAATTAAAAAGCAAAAAGAAATAACAGAGGGGTATATTGGACATTTCACATAAGGCCAACTCCTAATTTGACGCGGGAAGGACCAATCAGACGGAAATTTTGACGTTAGGGACTTTTCAGATTAATTGAGAATGTCAGGGACTGAAATGAAAAAAAGGTCATAGTACAGGGACTAAACATAATTTAATCCTTTTTAAAAAATGTTGTTGTAAAATTTTTGAACATTTGGTAAAAAATAATTTAATATAGTAATTGAGTGTTCTAAGTTAGTTAAAAATTGGGCATGTATCTAAGTTTTTTGATTCGTAAGCAAATGAATATATATTAAAAGGGATAAAATCTGTTTAGTCCCTGTATTTTGCCTCTCTCATCATTTCAGTCTCTGACATTCTAATTTAATCTAAAAACTCTCTAATCTCACAATTTCCCTCTAATAGGTCCATTTCCGCGTCAAATTAGGAGTTGGTCTTGGGTGAAATGTCCAATATACCCCTCTGTTATTTCTTTTTCCTCTTTTTCCTTTTTAATTTCTTTTTTTCCTTTTTTTTTCTTTTTCCTTTTTTTCCTATTTAATTTTTTTTTCTTTTTTCTTTTTTCTTTTTCCTTTTTAATTTCTTTTTTTCTTTTTTCTTTTTCATTTTTAATTTCTTTTTTCCTTTTTTTATTTTTCTTTTTTAATTTCTTTTTTCCTTTTTTTATTTTTCTTTTTTAATTTCTTTTTTCCTTTTTTTATTTTTCTTTTTTGCTTTTTAATTTTTTTTTTTTTTTTCTTTTTTCTTTTTAATGAACATCATATTCTGCTGCATCAGTAACGCCACGTCAGCGGACCAATCCAAATCGACCCGAAACCCCAATTATTGTTCTCCACCCCGCGGCCATTTTTCTTTTGCATCACTATTCTTCTTCTTCACTTTTCTGGTTTTGGTCAACTTGGCCATCAAAAACCACCATTTCAACCAGACCCAAAATCCAAATCACCATTTTGAGCAAGACCCAAAAACCTCAGAGTCTGAAAAAATGGTAATTTTCAGTGAAAAGTTTCCAAATTGAGGCCTGATGTGGAGAGAGAAAGTGGGATTTGAGTGGGAGAGAGAGAAGTAGGCTGTGAAAACAAGAGGGGAGTGGTTTAGCTGCGAATTTCCGAGCTGATTGGGATCTGCTTGTGTTTGAGAGATAGCGTCGGCGACGATGGAGACGAGGGCGGATCCGCTAAGAGACAACGGAGGGAGATGGCTTCAAAGAAGGTGAAGAAGTGATCGATCAGCTCCTAGCCTCTTGCTTTTGCTCGATGTCCATCTATACACAGCCAAGCTAGGTCTTTGCTGGGTTTGGTTTCAATTTGGGGAGAGAAACAGATGGGTTGTGGAGTTTGATCGGAATGGAATTGGTGGGTTGAGGAAGGAGAAAGTAGGCAGACCAAAAAGAAAAAAAGAAATTAAAAAGGAACAAGAAAAAAAGAAGAAAAAGCAAAAAAGAAATTAAAAAGGAAAAAGAAAAAAGAAAAAAAAATTAAAAAGGAAAAAAAGGAAAAAGAAATAACAAAAGGGGTATATTGGACATTTCACCCAAGGCCAACTCCTAATTTGACGCGGAAGGGACCTATTAGAGGGAAATTGTGAGATTATGGAGTTTTTAGATTAAATTAGAATGTCAGGGACTGAACGATGAGAGAGGCAAAGTACAGGGACTAAACAGATTTTATCCCATATTAAAATGTTGTGAATGATACCTAAAGATGTCTGCAGCAGAGTTGGCTAAGGTTTTGAAAGAGAAATTGGGTGACCAAGGTTCGATCCTTGGTGGTGCCGTTGTTGGTTTTCTAGATTGAATTTCATGCCAACCATTCATCCATCACATGTTGGGCCCACTAAGTTTGACTTTGCATGTCAGAATTGATGGTGGGGTAGGAATGTTCCGAAATTATCCATAATCTCGGGAATATTTCGAATTTATCTCGATATGTAACAGAAATATCGGGCCTTCAAAAAAACGAAAATTTCGGCGAAATTTGGCCGATTTTTTTTATTTTTTAGTCCTTGGGTGTGATTGATGGTGATGATAAGATGGAAAGAAAAGGGCAGCATACTATCATGGGGAATGAGCAGAGGGTGCGTAGATGGCGGAAACCATCACTGGGAGCTATTAAGCTCTAACGTTGATGGTGCATTAGATGTGAGCATAGGAGTGTTTGGCACGGGTGCGGTTTGTAGGAATGACCAAGGCATCTGTATTGGGGCTTTGGCTGTACCATGTGTGGGTTTCGTGAGTCCACAGTCTTGTGAGCTATTAGAGCAAGTTCACCCGTTGAGGTCACTGGGTTAATACTATTCACTAGTTTTTGTCTTTCATTTCCACCATCTTGGTTACTGGATCAGATATTATTCACAAAAGGTCACTCTGTGTCACTTTCTCTGTCAATTTTGTGACCTGCAAACTAATATTCGGTGACCTTTTGTAAACAATATCTGACCTAGTGACCTAGATGGTGGAAATGAAAGGCAAAAAGCAGTGAATAGTATTGACCCAGTAACCTCAACGGGTGAACTTGCTCTTAGCCTTGATTAATGGTTTCCACTTCTGCATTCAAGCCGGGTTTACTTAGTTGGAGATTGAAGGTAATCACGAAGATCTCAGCCTGGATGGAGCCATAGTGGATGAAGCAAAGGTACTTTTAAGTTATTTTCAGTCTTGTAGTTGGAGATACATCCCTGGAGAGTGCAATAAAACGACTCATTGTGTAGTAAAAGCCACGTTGTCTTTACCATTCCCTACTTATTGGTGGAGAATGGCACCAGATCGGCTTCTCCCAATTCTAGTCGACGAGTCTTGTAATTGAGTTTTGGTATGGAGTGTGGTACTCTTCCTAACCTTTTTGTGGTAGGTTTAATGAGGCCACTATATACTCCTTGATGTAGTTCTTTTCAATGATGAATGAATTCTCTTTCGATTAAAAATAATAATAATAATAACTTTGACGTATATTTTGGAATAAAATATGAAAACTTAAGGTAATGTTGCTAGAGATGCTCTAATGGAAGCTATTATGTTCCGGTTTAAAAAAAAAAAAATAGATGTTACGACGGTGTCAAGATAATGTAGGAAGAAAACTCAAACAATTGTATTAGTTGATGTGGTCACTCTTATACGGTTATACCATTAGATAAACTAGAGGATTGAGATTTTATGTAATTTACAAAACTTCACCTAGTGCTCACTTTAGAAGATACAAATCTCTTCTCAGTATTTTTTTTTTTTTTTAAATAAGGGCTGGTGCGGCTGCCCTCAAGCCTTGATTAATGAAACTGTTAAATACATGGAGGGACATAATGCCTAAACCCCGGATCACAATAAGCATCAAGAGAACTTCTTGCGATAATAACAAGAGTCTCAATTAACACGATGTATTCTAACAAGCATCAATTAGCAAAGAATGCTCTACTGGCTACTCCATTCGTTTTACAATTGTGGTGACATACCGGAAAGATAACTCTATTACAAAGTGGCATCATTACAAATAGCACAGCTTTCCCACTATGTTGCCACTGAAAAATACCTCCAGCGGCACTTAGTTTCATCCTGCCACTAGGAGGCTGCGACCATTTGACCAAACAAGAAACTCGTCGCCTACCTATAGCAGACACGTTACTGCTACTAGGAGGTTGCGACCATTTGCCAATGCAAGAAACTCGCTGCCAACTTAGAGCAGACAAGGAACACAAGGTGCATATTCCGGGACCAAGCCCACCTCGTTCTACCAAAAAAAGGTAGTCACTTATTAAAACAACAACTAAAAAGTAAACATAAAGATAACTAAAAATAATACTAGAAAACACAGCCCATCTTGGACCTAGAGTGAGACCCTAGGCCCAAGAACCATCCAGCCTAGAGCAGGCCCCCAATTGGACTAAAGCCAGGAAGGTCCAAACGTCGAGCCCAGCCTAGCCCAAAACAATTGTTGCACACGCAACCCAGCCACCACTGTCTCCACCCCAAACTGTTGCGCCGCTACATTTGGATCCAGACCACAGTCGAACAATGGTCGACGACGGAACTCCAACAGATACCATATCTCGCCACCACAATTCCAAACCTCAAGAGCCCAGTATCAAACCCAACACTGGGACTCCCACCGTTACCCTCTGCCTGATCTGATTCGAATCCACCACCAATCTCGAATGCATTTCCGATGCATTCCAAACGGACCCAACACCGTACCAGATCCACGAAGCAGATCAGATGTGAACCGTAGCCACATAACCCGTCACCACTAACTGATGCAAAGCCCCTACCTGTGCAAACACCGCCGTCGACTGCAAGCAAGACAAAAGAATCCCTCTCAGCCCCATTATCCAGTCACTAGAGTGATCACTTACACGGTGGATAGTATCACGGGGTTCCCCCACCCCCGCGCCCCCGCCCCTGCATTTGCCATTTTCTCTATATAAACTTTTTTGTTTTTCTCTTTTCTATCTTTTTAGAAAATAGAAAATTTCAAAATAGCATACGATCACAAAATCACAAAATGATTGGTCAATGCAATTCTGTCAAGCACCAAATCACATACGATCTCAACTCAGCATACAATTCACAAATCACAATTATACGATGATCCAACCGTCGAATCCTTACGGATCGCCTAGAGAATCATCTTTACCAATTTATACCATGATCCAACGGTTGAATCCTCACGGATCGCCCTTAGGATCATCCTCTCAAAATTATACGAAGATCCAACGGTTGGATCTTCCCGGATCGCCTTTAGAATCATCCTCACAAAATTATACGACGATCCAACGGCCGAATCCTCACGGATCGCCTAGAGGATCATCTTTACCAATTTATACCATGATCCAACGTTCGGATCCTCATGCATCGCCCATAGGATCATCCTCTTGAAATTATACGAAGATCCAACGGTTGGATCGTCCCGGATCGTCTTTAGAATATTCCTCACAAAATTATACTATGATCCAACGGTCGGATCCTCATCCGAGACCACACAGTCATCGGAACACTTCTACGATCAATATATCAAAAGGTACAAGTCGATCGGACGGCCTGATCCTCACGAATCAAAACCCATTTACGCCAATATATCGAAACTACATTTCGTAACAACTAAGACTTTATTAAATTTACGCCAAACAAGAATTAATACCAAAAATCTCGGTCATTACAACGGTCGATCCTCACGGATCGCCTTTTGGCTGCACAACACCTCCAGCCATGGCGACTCGTCTCGTTCAAGACTCGAAGACTTGAAGGTGGGAAAGAAAAACACCCGTGTATAGGTTTTTTGTTTTTTTTTTAGAATAAGAAAAATTATAAAAATGCCCTGGTTGAAAAAAAAAAAAAAAAAAAAAATTGGGGAACCCGCATGGGTAATGGGAAACCCCGCCCCCGCTTGACAAATGCGGGGAAAACCCGCGGGTACCCCGTCCCCGCCCCTGCCCCCGTTTGCCCATTCCTACTTACACCAACATCTCGTCCGGTCGCACTCGACGCACGCCGGCGAGGCTAAGAGCCAGAGCCAACGTGGCGGCACTGCCGGACGAGAACAACCAACAACAGCAACAAAGAATAGGTTAGGGTTAGCGCGTTTAGTAATTATGTAGTTTTTTGAATTTAGAAATGGAGTATGGTACTCTTTCCATCATCGGTGTGTGTGGCAAGGTTTAACAAGCCCACTCTAGACTCGTTGATTATGTAAGTTTATTCCAGGAATGAACGATTTACTCTCTTTGATAAAGTCAAAAGATAATAGGAACTAATTGATAATTTCATTCCAGTTCAGTACATTCATCCAGCCTTGATCATCCTATTTATAGAAAAAAAAAAAAAACAATTGCACAGTGTCATTATATCATCCACATCTGAAGTTTGGTTGCAAGGGTAAAAACGAAGGAGATCGAATCAAGCAATACGAGGTGCAATGGCCAATGGGAAATAGGATTAGTGGAGCATAAGGAACCCGACTTCCCTTACGTCAAAACGAGTGGAGTAATTAACAAAAAAAATAAATCATTGATAAAATTAACATTCCTGCCCCTATAGCTCAGTGGTAGAGCGTCAGTCTTGTAAACTGAAGGTCTGTAGTTCGATCCTGCATGGGGGCATTGCTTTTTTTCCTTTCACTGTTTTGGATTTTGTGCAGAAGGACATTCTATTGTTAACAAGAAGACAACCATACATGCATTGATTTTTTTTTCTTTCACTGTTTTGGATTTTGTGCAGAAGGACATACTATTGTTAACAAGAAGACAACCATAGTTCCATAGTTAAGCTACCCCAAAAGATCAGCTCAGCTCTAAGAGATCTCCTATACTAAAAGACTTGTCAGTTGATGAGCTGAGTACTAATATGACACAAAAAAACTTCATGATCAAGTAGCACATTTCTGGTTGTGGATTTTGCCATCACCAAGGGGCCTTAGCCACTTGTTGGAGCATATCCTCAAGCTTTTCTGAACTCACATTTTGAGTCTCAGTCTCTACTTCCAACAGCCTGCTTATGGTCCTTTTCACTTCCAACAGCTTTGCCTCCAAGGTTCTCATCTCTACTTCTGCTTGTTCCCTTTCATGTCTTGCCTCTTTACCTCTTTTTGACTCTGAAGCGAGACTTGCAAGCTTGTCTAGCCGGGTACGCAGGAAACCAACATTCATGCCAAACACCTCAAAGGCCTGTAGAGTCTTATTCCAAGTTGGAAAATTACATTCTAATGTGGAAGCCTTGCAGGTCCTTATGCCTTCTGCGATGGTTGTTATTTCAGAAATTGCCCCGGTTATGAGTTGCCAATTAAGACCATCCAGAAGACGTTCATGAAGGTATGCGTTTTGACTGCAGCAAAGGTCATAGTACTTAGCCAAAACTGGTTTGGGAAACTCGGAATTTATGATGAAACCATCGACGATGATGTTGAAGTTCTCCAAGGAGCTCACTTCTTTGAAAGGAATCACAGACTCTGCGAGTCCAATTCCATCAAACACTTCAGAACCAAGACCTCCAGTATCATTTTCAGACAGATCAGCAATCGGACTGGATTTAGTATTGCAGGCTATGGTGTTATAGTTTTGAGGATTTTCCACCGAAATAGGTCTAATATCCTCATATTCTGCCCCTTCACAAGTAGTAATGTCCCCTGCAATCATTGAAATGATGTAGGAGGATCAAAGACAGTAACAATTATGATTATCAAAAAATGACAAAAATAACTTTTCAAATTTTGAAGCAACCTACCAGTATCCATTTCTTTAATGCAAACACCTAGGTTCATAAGGCCAAGAGAGCAATCCGATTCATCTGAACCCTTTGATCGAACAATATACACCTAAAAAGTAGGCAGCAGAATTGAGCTGTTTGTGAGTAGTATCTAAAAAGCAGTTATAACAATGTATAGTCTATGCGTAACAGCCCATTTTAGAGGCTCCATTAAAAGAATAATTAACAATTCTTCAAAGGAGTGAGTTAGCATTATCCTTTCTCTACAAATCACACACGAGCAATGCCATCTATATATAAGACATATGAATATGATTACCTATACAAATGCACAAGGAATTTAATTAATCATGTCCTTCTTTTTTAAATAACTGGTTATTATATCACATCATGATCCAAATCTTGATGGCCTTCCCAACATCTATCCTCATATATACTTTACACTGTCTGATTTGTAAAGCAATGAACAATAATTTAAGGCATTGATATTCATCTCTGATTTAAACACTTTAAACCAGAAAACCTCTCCTTTATTAAACTAAGGATTCACACTCATTTCAAGAAGGTTACATCAGTTACCTTGAACTTTGAAGGAGTGACACGATGGAAAACTACCACATCTCCCTCCACTAACTTGTGAGCAATCGAAAAGCCTCTCCATCCACCACTTAGTCCAACCTTGTCCGCAAGATATTTGGTTTGGTATTCTTCCCCACTTTCATCTTCCAAAGCAATCATCGTGTCATGTTTTGGCAAATGCACACAACAGAATTTCTTAGGAAGACCCTGCACAGCATATAAAGATATCATCCTACTTATCTATACCTTCATATAATCTTATTACACAATTGTGAAGAGAGTGAGTGAGATTTACAAGCCAGAATCCTCCCGTAACATGTGACGGTAGCATAACTTTGATCAGTGTAGGAAACCCTGGTGCTAAACTTGCTTCAATCTCTTTTGCTCTTTCCAGAACAGAGAGCTGAGCTTGGGAAGTGTCATATACGCTTTCTTCTGTTGCTCTCTTTAATCTCTTTGGTTTAAGACTACTGGTAAAATATTGGGGTTTCATTTCACTTTGTAGCAATCATTATTGAATTAGGAAAAACAAATTAAAAAGTAATTTAACAATAGTCACTGACCTTTCAGACTTGATGGATTTAGCATTGACCATCTGTATTCAAAAGTTGCATACTGTTCAGTCAAAGGAAGAGAGGTGTGTATGGACTTGTTACTCAACCACTACAAGCCCAAAAGCTTAGATTCTAGGCAACAAATTAACATTCTCAGTTACAGCCATGGCAAAACCATGTAGGTACTATAAGTGCAGGTGTAGCCCCCTTGAAGGGTCCCAAAGATAGGTACTATACACAGTGGGGTAGAACTTAACTCCATAAACTGGGAAAGGCTACCTATGTAATTGTGTATTGCATATTCCCCTTACAGTTTCAAGCTAGCTAACCAGGGCTTCTTAGGACTAGAGCTAACACAACATGTATAATAAGTACTAGAACCGAAAAACCTTAGGGTGTTAAAGAAATGCGTCAACAATGCATATGAAGCTAAATAAATCGAACTAAGGCATTTATGTGCAAGACTATATTTTCGACCAGTTCTACAGATGGTGATGGCATAATTTTCAGGATTTCTAGCATATTCTTGAACAGAAAACATAGGCCAGGGAAACAGATACAAACACATATCTCTGTAAGTTCTGGGTAGACCATCATGTGGCATCAATTTTGAGAAGCAGATTGCTTTTGTTTTTCAAAACGTCCAAATTGCAGACAATGAACATAAAAATGAAGACTTGTTGTCTGCATCAAGTCTATTGCACATAACATTTTCCAAAGCAGGCACATGTGGACATTTACCGGACTCAAACTCTTTGATGACCATCCAACGAACAAATAAACAAGCAGACCAAAAGCATGAGTGAAGAAAGAAAGAAAGAAAGAAAAGATTAGAAGGGCTTAGCATAAATGGTGTTTCTGACATTAATGTTCTTGGTTGTCTGTTCGAGACATGAAGATTTTCTCTTCAACAGCTTTTCTTCCTTGTTTGGTGATCTTCCCCTCTTAATCTGCAACACCTGCTAATTGAACAGTCACTTATTACTCTGTTAAGTGTTAACAAAAACCAAAGCCATAGAATTACATGAAGAAACACACAGAAAGGGACAGAGAGAGGGAGGGTTTACTTTGGAGCTCTGTTTCTGTTCTTGAACAATCGCCATGGTTCTCTCTCTCTCTCTCTCTCTCAAAGTCTGGCTCTGTTTAATGGGGAAGAGAGAACACTGAAAGAGTCGGAACTCGGAACAGTAGAGTGGCGTAATAAGAGGGGGGAAAGATGAAAAGACCGTTCAATTCAAATTTTGTATTTCTGTCAGACACTCACTCGAGGCCTACAAGTTTTGCATATAAATGGAGCGCGTTTCCAAAACTAACAGGGGCTCTCTGGACATTACAGCTTTTGGTATTTGAATTACTACCGTGGTTAATTACGTGAATGAACCGCGTACAATGTTTAAAAATAGTCTGCACTTAGAATTGAAGAAGATTGAAATTTAATTTGACCACATTCAATAAATCAGTATTAATTAAGTAAAGAAATCTTCGGAGGTTAATTAATAACCTTAAAATGTTTTCGGGTTAATTAGAATACCCGTTTTCGGAGGATTCACAAGGAACTCACAATCACACAAAAAGACATAGAGACGGGTTGACTTGGCTCAAAGTATCCATGTGAGGCTATGCTACATCCACTCCAATACAGGTAAAGAGGTTACATGAGTCAAGAGCTAGGAGTTCTAGAGAGATGATGAGGGACATCTAATGGTGGAGGCTTCTCATACAATTGGCTGGCTAATTAATGTAGTTAAAATCATGCTATTACTCTGTCTATTTATGTATTGTAGATCTCCTTATAAATGTGGGATCGCTCATCCATACACGCAACCCTATAATAAGGATATTTGTTATAATAATAAAGGAGAATATCACAAATGATCACTCAATTTTTACTTGTTCAACACTTTGGTCACTCACTTTTTAAATATATCACTTGGGTAACTCAACTTTAACTCTATTATTCATTTTAGTCATTTTATTAATTTTTCCGTTAAAAGAAAATTGCCACAATATCAAGGATATTTGCGTCCAATCAATCGTGGAAAATTAATAAGTTTGAATTGGAATGATCGGGAGAAGTGACTAAAGTGAGATTTTGATAGAAGTACCCTCTAAAAAATGCATATTTATGAAAATATCGCATACTCAACAGAGATTTTAACAAAAATTTAGCAAAGTGACTTAAGTGATTGACATAGTAATAGTTGAGTAATCAAAGTGATATATTTAAAAATTGAGTTACCAAAAGTGTCGAATGAGTCATAATTGAGTGACTATTTGTGAAATTATCTCTAATAACAACTTCATATCCTTTTAAAATGTTGACTTTCCTTGAAGCTAACCCTATTATGGGTCAAAGAAATTAAGGGAATTCTCTAGGTAAGTACTCATTTGGTGAGTCATTGTTGCTAGTACTTTCTAAGCAGCATAGTTTACCTACGCAATAGTGCAATACAAATTGTTATATTAGGAACCTAGTCTAGCTAGGGGAGACAGGCTCATCTAGCTTATATTCTATAGAAAGTTGAAGTGACGCACTCTAAAAAAAATTATTTTTTATTTGTTACTTTTTCATTTTTTTTTCAGTTACTTTTTCATAGTTTTAGTCTTTTAGGTTGTGTAACTTTGTAGAAAGTGTTTTAGTAGAGAGTATGTGAAATCATTTTAGCATTAGAGCATCTCTATGAATATGCTCTTCATCATGTGACCTCTCAGTGCGTCAAAAAAAAAAATGTGACCTCTCAACGATAACATTTAACAATTCTCTATATGCATTAGAGCATCTTTGGTGAATATCCTCTCCACCGTGTGGCACCTTTGAACAGTAATTTTTAGGGTTTTTGACTCAAAGCACTAAATTTAAACAAACTTATCCCACTTACCCCGACAACAAATTTTTATTCTCACTTACCCAGTTTAAAGTAAAATGACAGTTTTGCCCTTAATGTAATTAATTAATTAAATGTGCCATCTCTCTCTCTCTCTCTCTCTCTCTCTCAGATCTCTAATTCACCTGAAAGCTTCCATCACCTCCATCACCGCCACCTCCTATGAAATCCGTGAATCCAATCCATAGCTTATTGTCGTCGCCAGTGCGTTTTGAAGATCAAGGGGTGGCGCTAGAGAGATTTGGAGACCTTGCGGCTGCGCCGGAAGCCAAGCTCGCGGTGGAGCTTGCCGATGTCGTTGAGGTGGAGGACGCAGTGGGGCTGCTTCGAGAGAAGTCTTTGGATTTGGTGGGCATTGATCTCGCCGATGCTTTAAACTCCAGCCGCGCCTAATACGTACATCGACCTCTGCCCGGTGACCAGATGGTCGCAATTGCTGCCTCTGCAAGTCCTGCAGCACGGGAGTTCTTGTCGGGGTTTTGTTCTGGGTCGGAGCTCGCGAAACCGCATCATTCTGGCTTTATTATTATTATTAAATGGGGCAGAATGTGATCACCATGAAGTTAAAAGGAAAATGGGCATTTCGACCACCACATCTTGATCAAAATGTGTCACAGTTGAGAATATGATAATGCATTTAACTTCTACAACACACATTAGGTACAGGAAGTGCTACAAGGTTCAAGAAGTTTAGAACCCTTTTCGTGGAGCACATAATTTGCCTTAACCTTTCTTTTTTTTCGGGGGAGGGGGGGGGGGTTAAATGGGGGCAGAAAAGGCCTATAATGAAAGAAATTTTATTGGGGGGTAATAGACGTTTTGAATTGATGTAATCTCCTCGTTTTTTTTTCTTTAATCAAGTTTTATTTTTCTAATTTTAGGAAGATTAATTCTCATTCCAGTGACCGAAAGTTCTATTGGGGGGGGGGCAATAAACCTTTCCGGCGACCTATGAGACCTCCGACAACCTCTTTCGGGGCCTCAGGTGAGGTTTTCAGAAAAGTCCGGTAGGCGGCGGCTGGTGATCGGATTCCTGCGAAAGTTGGCTAGAATCCGGCGGCCGGTGACAGGGCTTCGGCGAAGTCTCCTATGGTTTCTCTCTCTCTCTCTCTCTCTCTCTAAGTAACAAATGTGTGAGGGTAAAATAGTCTAAAAAAAACACTTAATGGGGTATTAGGAAAAACTTCCTTAAAGTGTTTTAGGTAAAAGGGAATTATAGAAACTTAATAAGGCAAGTGGGAAAAAAAAATCCCTAAAAATGGGGTAAATGGACAAAAACCCTAATTTTTAACAATCATAGCTCTAATCAACAGTGGTGTTCACCTGGTCAATTGCTGACCAAAGAATTTATGCTCAATAACCCTTAGATTTACATCAAAATGTGGAAAATAAAACACTTCAACTTAATAATATAATTCTCTCTGCCATTGGATTTACATCCAAGGGTGGTTGATCATTATTTTCTTGGTCAATAACTGACCAGGTGAACATTTTCGCTCTAATGGCATATTGAAACTACGGTTTACTACTTTGGTCCCACGTCCCACAAACCATAATAAATCTAAAATAATTTGATATAAAAAAAATATAAAAGATAAGTTGATCAATGCAAGGAGATTTTCTCTCACCCTAGTTTCTCTCAACCTAGTTTTTCCTCCCCCAAAACCCTAGCATGGCAACTTTACCGCTCTCCCCTACCAGACCAGATCTATCACCTTTCTTCCTTATCCATGGCTACCATTGATGCCGTCACTGCTAGCTTTGCTGCCTCCTTGGCTCTTGCTGAGGGTGGTAAAGCCCCGGACCTTGGAAAGATGGGTGGAGGCCTTGTGCGCAAATCCTCCCAATCTTTTCTTCTTGGAAAACCTCTTACTCGCAAACCTGTGGACTCTGCTGCCTTCAAATCTCACTTCCTCCGAACATGGATGGTGGAAAGGGACTTTAGAGTCCAGGAAATGGAGAATAATCTTTTCTTGTTCTCTTTTGAATCAATCCGAGACCGGAATAAGGTTCTTATAGGAGGAGTTTGGTGTTTTGATCGGGCTCTGGTCTGCCTAGAGGAGTATGACGGAGTCCTACCTATTACTGAGGTTTCGATGAAACATGTCCGTATATGGGTTAGGGTTTCGGGCATTCCACCGCTGTATGAGGAACCTGATAATTTTACTCTCATTGGGAACCTTTTGGGAGGTTTTCTGGATTATGACAAGAAAGAATTCCGAAAAGGAATTATTCGCATATTCTTTTTGCATGATATCTCCAAACCCATTCTCCTTGAACGCAGGATTTTCTCGGCGAAAGGAATTGAACTTTTGTTGAAATTTCAATTTGAACACCATAAGGGTAGATGCTCTCAATGTGGCCTGATTACTCATTCTGGGGCCAAGTGTGAGGAACCTAATGTGGCAATCTATACTCCTAGGGAATTGCACTTCGGCGGCCCCTCTACTGCTGGTGGTTCCTTCTCCTTCTCGGCCCAAGCTAGTCGTGAGTTACCTTTCTCTTCTCCTGCTTTAATAAAGAAAAAGACTGGTGATCGGATTCCTGCGAAAGTTGGCCAGAATCCGGCGGCCGGTGACAGGGCTTCGGCGAAGTCTCCTATGGTTTCTCTCTCTCTCTCTCTCTCTAAGTAACAAATGTGTGAGGGTAAAATAGTCTAAAAAAAACACTTAATGGGGTATTAGGAAAAACTTCCTTAAAGTGTTTTAGGTAAAAGGGAATTATAGAAACTTAATAAGGCAAGTGGGAAAAAAAATCCCTAAAAATGGGGTAAATGGACAAAAACCCTAATTTTTAACAATCATAGCTCTAATCAACAGTGGTGTTCACCTGGTCAATTGCTGACCAAAGAATTTATGCTCAATAACCCTTAGATTTACATCAAAATGTGGAAAATAAAACACTTCAACTTAATAATATAATTCTCTCTGCCATTGGATTTACATCCAAGGGTGGTTGATCATTATTTTCTTGGTCAATAACTGACCAGGTGAACATTTTCGCTCTAATGGCATATTGAAACTACGGTTTACTACTTTGGTCCCACGTCCCACAAACCATAATAAATCTAAAATAATTTGATATAAAAAAAATATAAAAGATAAGTTGATCAATGCAAGGAGATTTTCTCTCACCCTAGTTTCTCTCAACCTAGTTTTTCCTCCCCCAAAACCCTAGCATGGCAACTTTACCGCTCTCCCCTACCAGACCAGATCTATCACCTTTCTTCCTTATCCATGGCTACCATTGATGCCGTCACTGCTAGCTTTGCTGCCTCCTTGGCTCTTGCTGAGGGTGGTAAAGCCCCGGACCTTGGAAAGATGGGTGGAGGCCTTGTGCGCAAATCCTCCCAATCTTTTCTTCTTGGAAAACCTCTTACTCGCAAACCTGTGGACTCTGCTGCCTTCAAATCTCACTTCCTCCGAACATGGATGGTGGAAAGGGACTTTAGAGTCCAGGAAATGGAGAATAATCTTTTCTTGTTCTCTTTTGAATCAATCCGAGACCAGAATAAGGTTCTTATAGGAGGAGTTTGGTGTTTTGATCGGGCTCTGGTCTGCCTAGAGGAGTATGACGGAGTCCTACCTATTACTGAGGTTTCGATGAAACATGTCCGTATATGGGTTAGGGTTTCGGGCATTCCATCGCTGTATGAGGAACCTGATAATTTTACTCTCATTGGGAACCTTTTGGGAGGTTTTCTGGATTATGACAAGAAAGAATTCCGAAAAGGAATTATTCGCATATTCTTTTTGCATGATATCTCCAAACCCATTCTCCTTGAACGCAGGATTTTCTCGGCGAAAGGAATTGAACTTTTGTTGAAATTTCAATTTGAACACCATAAGGGTAGATGCTCTCAATGTGGCCTGATTACTCATTCTGGGGCCAAGTGTGAGGAACCTAATGTGGCAATCTATACTCCTAGGGAATTTGACAAGGCCCACCCCGAATTCCACCCTGGAATCCGAAGTGGCCCTGCGGGACCCACCTTTAAAAAAGATTTACCAAAAATTTCGGCATAACCTCCCTTAAAAATGGATAACCCAAAACCCTGCGGAAAACAAAATTCACTTCTAATAGTCCAACCACAACTCCTGGAGCCGCCTTGCTCCCAAATTCAACAAATCCCATCACAAGCTAACAACGTCAAACATATTATCCAAAAAAGGGGTACAAGTTACTACAATCACCAAAGTTAGGTCATAGACCTCAAATATAATTCATACAAGTTTGGGTCACATATCCCTTAGTAATCAGAGCATTCTAGGAATAAAGTTTAACATAGAGTACCGTAGGCTAAATAAATAACCTACAAAATATGATGACGGAAGCGGATGCGGTCACTATGGCTCACTCCTGAACGCCGAGCAGCAACACTGAAAACTGGGCATTTGAAACCGAAGGGCCCAGGGGAAAAGTATATAAAAACGTTAGCGTGAGTGGACAAAAATAAACAATTTTTAAACAAAATGGATTTTTATACTTTCCCACAAATATTTCATTAAAAACTTTCGATGCATGCAATAATTATGAAAACAAGCCACGAGAAGCTCCTCTCAAGAAATGGGGCTAGTCACAAATAACCACGAAGAAGAATATAAATTCCGATGCTCGAGAAATAGGACCAGCCCCGCTGGTTAAACGGAAATCGGACTAGCCCCGCTAGTCAAGAACAACAATAAAAGGATACGGGGAAGAGAGTTCACCATACGGGAATGGAGCCTCTCAGGCTCTACCTACCCTCGACTGCCACTCACACATAGATTGTGCGAGGAGGAGAACTAATAACCTCGACTGCCACCCACGTGAGGAGGAGAATAAGCTACCTCAACTGCCACTCACAAACACAAAGTAAGTGAGGAGGAGACCTAATCGAATGACCCGAGTATGGTGAGGAAAAACATTCAAAAACCAGTAAATCCATAAGGCTTCCCCATATTTCTCATGAGATAAAATGTAATCCAACGACGTGACCCCGCACGCCAAAACTTAAAATATATAAGTGAGAAAATAATAACGAAACGACGGCGTGTCCCACACGCCAAAAATATTCTCTAAAACATAATTGAAGAAGCAATGAATAATATATAATAATTCCCTCGAGAAATCTCAATTCCAATGCTATTCCAGAAAAAAAAATCTTAAAATCGACGAATAAAATTATACTTTTAAATTCCGGAAATACTTCGGAAGATAATTCGTCGAAAATCGCATGAATCATAAATTCAAATAATGATCATATATCGGATATAAACACCAAAAGCTTAGTATCCACAAAATATATCACAAATCCATTTCTTAAATCATAATTGAGAATAACTCATAATTAATCTTCAAAAATTTAATCGTATTCCCGAAAACAAGTAAATCAAACTCCGAGCATAAAAAATTCGTATCCGAAATTTATATGGAAAAACAATCTCAAAATTATAATCCAAGACAAAATATTATGCTTGATAAAAAAAATGATAAATAAATTATTATTTCATGAAAATAAATGCATGCATCATTCTTAAAAATAAAAGTCCACTCACAGTATGCGGTCAATCCTGACGTCGCTCATGATTTTCCTCGTATGGAGACTCCTCTCGTCCTGTACGAATAGTATTCATAAATATATATATATTTCACAGGACGGAAATTAACTTTACGATACTTAGAAATGGAAATTCAAAACATCCCCCTTCCAAAAATCCAACTCCTCAACTCTCCACAATATCCATCCTTAATACTCCAACATTAATCATTCATTGATGTAAGATCTAAAGTGAATTCGAAAGAAATCCGGCGATCGAATTCACGTAAATCAATAATAAACCATTTATACTCAATTCGTAATTCCTCCGATTTCCACCAAACTTCATGTATCAAATTCTACAATCAATATAGGATTTATGGAACTAAAACTATAATTAAAACACAGCTCTACGCGCCACCACGCGCCACCTACAGTGGCGGCACGTGGGGTCCACGCGCCGGCGACCACTACCTCCGATGACCACCAAATTCCGGCAATAGCATCTACACAACAAGCCCAATCAACTTCCCAACTACAACATCAACCAATTTTACCTCGAAGTGGTCGAATCAAGCCGGTGAAGGAAAGCCCCGAAGCTTCAAGAACCCTAGAAATGAAAAATCATCAATTCAACCTCTACAATGCAAATTGGAACGAACTACCTTAGGGGAAATGATCACCATAAAAAACCAAACCTTCGATGTCAATATGGTGGCCGGAAGTGGCCGGAATGGCCGGAAATCGGCGAAATCCCAAACTGCAGCCGGAGCGAACTTTGGTTCGATCTGGAATTTCTCGGCCAAATCTCCAAAATCCCAGGTCACTAGGGTCTAGAGAGGGAAGAGGCGCTCCTGTGGTGGCCGGCTGCACGCCGGTTGGTGGCCGGAAAGTGTGGAATCGAAGGGAGGAAGAGAAAACCCGAAGGGAAGGGAGAAGAGTCGGGGGAGAGGAGAGAGAAAAAGGGGTGGGTTTCCGGTTTTGGAAACCTACCCGGGTAACTTTCCATATATATTAAATTTTTACCATGAACAGTAATTTTCGTAATTCACTCATAACTTTTGCATACGAACTCCAATTTTTACGTACCACATATGCCCGCGCTCGGTTTAACGTCCTCTACAACTTTCATGAAGGAAATTTTCTCAAATTATTAACTCATAAAAAGTCAATTTTTAACCACCCCCCCCAAACGTTAAAATTAAAATCGTGAACGGTAACCAATAAGAATTTCATGTAACTCAGTAAAAAGGTATATCAGGTGTGGGGTGTAACAGAATTGCACTTCGGCGGCCCCTCTACTGCTGGTGGTTCCTTCTCCTTCTCGGCCCAAGCTAGTCGTGAGTTACCTTTCTCTTCTCCTGCTTTAATAAAGAAAAAGAAGCCGGTCATTAGAAGAAAGGATGGATCGGTTTCTGGGTTAGATTCTTCTGCTGGTACTGTGCAAAGTATGGCAGAGGAGGAGATATTACAGCCAACGACGATTATGGATGAGGTGGTAGTCTCGGGATCCGCCTCCATGGAGGGTGTTCTGAAATACATTCCTCCTACTGAAGATGTGCACATGGAACCTAAGGTTTACAAGAAGAGAAGCAGGAATGGAGGTTGTACCCCCTCCCCGAAGAAGTTTAAAACTATTCTGGGGGGTAAGCTTCTTACTCTTCAAGCAGATGCTTTGGGTTTGGTGGAAACTGACAAAGAAAGTGAGCAAGGCATCCTGAAGAAGAAGGTTGGCAGGCCTCTGGGGAGCAAGAATAAGAATCCTCATCCTCAGAAGATGGTGGGTAGGACTCCTCTACGTCTTACTTACCCTACTATTGAAACTGGTCAAGAGAGTAGCCCTATAGAGAAGGGCAAAGGTAAGCTCTAAGCTTCCTTTATTCAGTACCTAGCAGTTGACGCTTCAAGTCTGTTGCTATTTAAGTTTAGTTGCTCTAATTGTACACCAATTGAGGTGTTAAGCGATTAGAGTTACTCTAGCAAGGATTTAGGTAGTGTTGGATTTGCCTTCATTGGCTAGGTCAAAAGTGTGCTTATTTTGTTCAACAGTGAGGGTTACCTGTCATGTGTTTGATAGCTTAGACCATCTAGTTCTTTTGATATGAGATAACATATGATGTATGTGTCTTCTGGCCAAGATAAAAGAATGAAATTATCGCTTTCTCTCAAATATATATATATATATATATATATATATATATATATATATATATATATATATATGGGTTAAATACTGTTTACTCTCTAAACTTTCAGGGAAAAAACAGTTCAGTCCCTGCCTTTTCAATTTCACATGTTTACTCCCTCATCTCTCAATTTTGGACTAATAGGTCCAATTTGTTATTTTCTGACCAAAAATGTCTATTCTACCCTCAAATTTTTTAATTAATTAATTAATTTTTTTTGAAAAGATTTTTTTCTCTTTTGTTTTGTTTTTTTTTTTTGCCTTTTTTTGATTGAGCAGATGAAGAGAGGTTTTGTGTTTCAGATTGATTTGGTCGCTTTAGAAATTTTGATGTTGAAGGAGAAGAGAGGTGGAAGAAGAAGAGATAAATATAAAAGGAAAAAAAAAGATTAAAAAAAATAAATTAAGAAAAAGAAAAAAGATGAACTGAGGGTATAATACACATTTTAATAGAGTTTTTTTAACGGAATGGACCTATTGGTTCAAAATTGATAGATGAGGGAGTAAACGTGTGAAATTGAAAAGGCAGGGACTGAAATATTTTTTTCCTGAAAGTTCAAGGAGTAAATAATATTTAACCCTATCTATATATATATATATATAATAAAGTACTATTTAATTTGACATATCTATTGGAGATAAGAAATTGTAAAATAATGTAAAATTTTCCACGTCATCCCTCAAATTCAAATTTGACATATCCATAAGAGATTGTGCTTCGCTCGTGTGAAAGAACTGTGTTCGCGCCTGCAAAGCGTCTTTTTTATCGTTTACATATATATGATACAATTTTGTTCCAATTTATACTCATACTGGGCTTGGTTAAACTTCGTTCAGAGAACTCATACACTCATGCTTATACTTCGCTTGTATTAACTCACATACATACTCAGACAAACGCACCCGCACATACAGATAATGGTGTTTGTTGCGATATCAAAATTACATTCTATATGTGTACGTAAACCATATCGGATATGTGGCTAAGGCTATGCATAACCATCTATCCCTTTACAATAATATTCGTTTATTGGTTACTTTTAAGATTTAATTTGTTTACAATGGACCCCTATGGCAGTATTTAAATCATAGAATTATACTCATGGATATTTCTTTCTCCTTAGTGTTGTATCATATTACATTTCGGACAATTCTTTTTTGACTTTCTTTTTTATTTTGTCAAGGGGAACCCAAAGGTTTCCTAGGCCCAAGATAAAACCATTCGGCGCATGTGAAATGCTCCAACTGTACATTGCAACACAGTGCCTGGCCACTTTGACAGCTTCGGGGTTTGAACATAAGTTGGGGAGCACACTCAACTAGGCAATAGCCACTAGGCCACTTGCAGTGGTTACTTCGGACAATTCTTAGATTCACTCATAGGGTGAACGAGCAAATTCACCTTCATTTTCGATTAACATACTTCTACTTAATAAATTTATAATCCAATGGCACATATCTTAAATTAGCCTTAAAAGATCATCTCTGTAAAAAATCAATCGAATCGGAAATCGTTTAATTATCTAATTAAATCAAACAAATTGATGTTTCTAACAACACTTACTACTATTATGATGAACCGTCCATATATTTCATAGAAATTAATAACTAAAAGGTATTCAATTTGATTGATTTTTTACAGAACTAATCTTTGTATTACGTTATACAACATGGATGGTTGGAT